>NC_042976.1:33392855-33600355 GCF_901001165.1 Salmo trutta | reverse complement strand
GTAATAACGAACATGGCCTGTCCTCCCAACACACACCCACAAACACACCCAACTTACACATCCTACACACACCCACACACACATGCCCACATACTGTATACTTCAGTAAACGCCAACACCCACACACATCCACACATACATAATACCCAACTGCCACCCAATAAACACACACACACATACACACACATGGTGATGGTCGCCCCCTGCTTTGAGGCCAGGCAGGGTAATGATTAAGTTCCTCTTGGCTCCTCTTACTGTGTGTCTGTGTGTGTGTGCCTGCCTGCGTGCTTGCGTGCGTGCGTGGATGTGGTCAGGCCCAGTCATCTCCCAGGCAGCTAGGAGGAAACCCACATCAACTGAAACACGCGCCACACTCCAGGAATAGGCTTACGCTTATATATACACACACACAGCGCTGGTCTCAACCCTTCCTTATCTCTCGTCACAATGTTTTATATTGTGTTCTATATAAACTCATGTGACTATTACAGCTTGTATTTGGATGCTTGCTGGCTTGAAGTGTTGTAGATTTTCTAACCTACTGGTATTTTGCTTTTGTCAGTGGAGTTTGGACTAGTGTACATCAGTGTGAACAGAAAAGGATCCACTCCAATGGCTGTATGGTGTGTGATTGTGCTTCCATTGACCTTGTCCTGCTGAGTCAGACTACAGATGTAGGATCTTAATTTGATCACTCTTTTGTTGCTGAGAATTTCCCTGCACAGCAGGAGATGCAAACTTGTAATGTGTTTGAGTTTAAAAAAAGGCTTCTAAAGATTGTCTTTTCCACTTTGACATTTCAGACGTGATTTACCCTAACACAAATGTTTCAAACCCTATAAAATGTCCATGAATTATAATCCACATAGTAATTCACATTTCCTGTTGCTGCATGGTTATTGTCCTGCGGTAGGAAACTGGCTCAAGTGAAGATCCTACATCTGTAGTGTCCCTCTCAACCGTAAGGCTTTGAGCTTCACTGGAAACAACTGAGTCATTTACATACACTTGACCACTTCTGATAGGCCACAATGGCAGCATCACATGGGTGCACGCCCACACGCCCACACACACAGCATTATCAAAGGATGGAAAGAAGCAGATAAGATAGAAGGATGGCGAGTGGAACCTACTGTATCACCATATCACTGATCATGTAAACTAAGTCTAACTGGTTTAGGTCTGTTACCATTACACACACAAACGCAGTCACACAATACTCACGCTTTAATGTTTTCACTGGGTTTGCAGTATACTCCAGCTTTGCTAATCTCGGTTAACCCAGAACTAAATTCTCACGTAGTTGGTAAGCTGCTCGATTAAGTTCTGGATCCATACGTGTTAAGAGAAGAGAGGAAGAGATACTAGAACGAGGAGCGGAACCGGAACGAGGAGCGGAACCGGAACGAGGAGCGGAACCGGAACGAGGAGCGGATCCGGAACGAGGAGCGGAACCGGAACGAGGAGCTCCACCCTCTCTTTTTGACAGTTACAGGCCAAATGCCCCCTCCCTTTCCGAAACTCGAAAGATGCTAACAACTGCGAAATCATGATTTGTTCGAATAACCAATGATGAAAAAAACCAAAACACTGGAACTAATGCTGCTCGTTATCCCACACATCCCATTCCTTCCCCACAGATTCTAACGTACCAGTTATGTTTACGTAGATCTGTCCACCAGAGATTACAGGTTGACTGACACTGTAAGTCTTGATCAAGTTATGATCAGAAGGGAAACATGAACCCCTGTCGCTGACTTGTTGCATTGTGTGTGTTATAGGTGTCAGAGCAGTCCTGAGTGGACCAAGCCGCGGTCACCAGGGTGACCATGCTCACCACAGCACTGTGCTTGCTGTCAGACGCCCTGCTGACCTTTCAACTACCACTAGACATTAGCTGTCCTAGTTCTAACGTCTGTCTACAGGTAAGACACTGAACTTCAGCCCTCCGAAGTCCTATAGCAACAGCTATATGCTGTATTCCTCCTCCAATCAGCAAGCTCTCTGGGGACTGGGCATGCTCAGTAGCAGGGTCAGGGTTAAAATAGTGTTCTCTTCCTGAATTAAAAAAGAACTGAGCATAATTAAAATGACTGAAATTGACCCCAGCCCTGCTTTGTAGCTCAGTGGTGCCCTCCTGCTTGCTCGCGCAAGTCATGGATTGATTGGTTGACAACAGTTGTGTTTAGCCCTCCTCTTTCATTCCCTTCTCTCTCTCTCTCTCTCTCTCTCTCTGTGGAATGTACCGGGTCCTTCTCAATTCATTCATGTGGATCCAGGAAGCGCATTCCTCCCCACAGCCCCAGGCCATGCTCCACCACCCTACCACACATACAGTACATAGTCCACTGCCCAATAGTCACTATTGGCCATGCTAAAAAGTACAGAAGTGACAATATCATCAGAAGTTTGGCTCATCCCATTGCCTAGTTGATCTAGTGATCTCACTGCCACCACCTCCGACTGATGTGGCACTACTTTCCTCTCTACAGCAGTAATCACCAATGTCAGCCCTGCATCACATACTCAACCCACTCAACAACTCTCTCTGTCTCTCTCTGTCTCTCAGTCAACACTGCAACTCCTACGTCGGTCTTGACATGGAACTCAAACTCACTGAACTCATTGAACTCTCAACAATAATGTCATCACCAGCCAAAACACTCCAAGAGCACACAATTCTAGAAGGAGAAAGGACCCTCGTTTTGGGCCACACAGATTGCTAGAATCAAAAATAGAGAGAGAGAGAGAGAGAGAGAGAGAGAGGAGAGAGAGAGAGCGAGAGAGAGAGAGAGAGAGAGAGAGAGAGAGAGAGAGAGAGAGAGACTTGGAGTCAAGCGAGCATCAGCTGGTTGAGTAGCTGGTTGAGTAGAGTACTAGACTGCTATGTTTGATGAATATGGTCATGCGGCTTCAGGTATGCAGAGGCAAAACTGGACAGGGGACAAGAGGGAGAGCCCAGCATACATACCCCTCCATCCTCCATGTGTCCATTCCTCCCCTAGATTCCCCTCTTTCCGCACAGTATGCATCCTTCCATCTCTCCCTCTCCATGTTCTGATCTGCCTCTCCATTTGTTCATCCATCTCTCAATATCTCTCTCCTCTTTACTCTCCTTCACTCTATTCCTTCCCATGTCCTCTCCTCTTCTTTCCTCCCTCCCCCACTTCGATTAGGTGGTTGAGTTTTCCCTGGAGGGGATTATGTATGATATTACGGTAAATAACTGCCATGATAATCTCATACAGATTTGTCCCCATATGACTTATTTTTTATGATATTCGTGGAGGGTAAGCTGATCCTAGATCAGTAGTAAAGTTTGTATCTAATGGTTCAGGTTAGGATTTGGAGAGGGTAAGCTGATCCTAGATCAGTAGTAAAGTTTGTATCTAATGGTTCAGGTTAGGATTTGGAGAGGGTAAGCTGATCCTAGATCAGTAGTAAAGTTTGTATCTAATGGTTCAGGTTAGGATTTGGAGAGGGTAAGCTGATCCTAGATCAGTAGAAAAGTTTGTATCTAATGGTTCAGGTTAGGATTTGGAGAGGGTAAGCTGATCCTAGATCAGTAGTAAAGTTTGTATCTAATGGTTCAGGTTAGGATTTGGAGAGGGTAAGCTGATCCTAGATCAGTAGAAAAGTTTGTATCTAATGGTTCAGGTTAGGATTTGGAGAGGGTAAGCTGATCCTAGATCAGTAGTAAAGTTTGTATCTAATGGTTCAGGTTAGGATTTGGAGAGGGTAAGCTGATCCTAGATCAGTAGTAAAGTTTGTATCTAATGGTTCAGGTTAGGATTTGGAGAGGGTAAGCTGATCCTAGATCAGTAGTAAAGTTTGTATCTAATGGTTCAGGTTAGGATTTGGAGAGGGTAAGCTGATCAGTGCCTAGAGCAAAGTGCCTAAAGGAAACTTCTCCCTAAAAGAGAATGCAAGTGTGGCATCAGAGTCACTGTGGAGCTGACATGACAGTGGCTGCTGCCTCCAGTTGCCCCAGGCCTAATGGGAAAGAATGTCAGGAATCTGAAACTGATAATGCCATGCTTAGAGATAGCTATAGAGAGATCATTCCCATATCCTTCCCTCCCCTCACCCCATCCTCTCTGTCTGTTCTGTCTCTCCCTCGTCACCCTTCTCCTCTTCCTTCCCCCCTCCCCTCTCCTCTCACCCCACCCTCTCGCTGTCTCTCACCACATTCTCTCTCCTTGTTTCTTCTCCTCCCTCCCCCTTCCTTCTCCTCTCTCTTAATAGCTGCAGTCAATGTTGCCTTATTGATTCCTTACCCAATAATGACCATCTCTTTCTCCCACTTTCTCTCTTTCTCTCTCTAACCAGAATGGACCCAATGATCATATGAGGATGAAGACCATGATGAAGGCAATGCAAATTCATCAACGTGGATCCTTTATCTATATCTGCAGCCCATTCAGAGACCCCCCCCCCCACCTGTATTTGTGTGTGGGTCAATTGCTCAGTAGGCAGTGTAGATCCTGTGTAATTATCAGCAGCTACATCTGGCTACTGGGTCTCTGAACACACGCCACTGCCCACTTCCTACTTCATGCCTGGTGGTACATCCCATTACCAACTGATTGGCTAATTGCACATTCAATTTCTCTCTGATTGTCTAGTATGTTATCATATGGGCTGTTACATCTCATGACAGCACAGGACGCTCTCTATGCCTATGCTTGTCATTTCCCAAAAAAATCGGAATATTGTTTTCTCTCTCTTCTCCTCTCAATTATTTTCTCCCTCTGCACCGTCCTTGGCGAGAGCCATTCAAACTCTTCTTGGTATTCTTCTCTGAATTGTGCTGTTTTCTAAAAGAGAGAAAAGAGAATTGACGAGAGCAGAAAAAAAGCTAGCCAGAGTTGAAGGAAATGTCAAATGTGTCAGGCACAATAGCACAGAGCCTTTAAGAGAGGAGAACATTGTTTAGGATGTGATGCCTGCCGTTTCCATAGAAATATGTCTATAGAGAACAGGCAAGATGAAATGTCACATTCTCTCTATGATCACTCAGTCAGAGACAGTGTGCGCGTGGGTGGGTGTGTGTGTGTGACAGCTGACGAGACATCTTTGCTTGGTCCTGGACCTAGCATACAATGTAGATTTCTGTGTGGTTTAAACTACAGCTACATTGTCTGCTGGGTTTCAGGCTGGCAACAAAAGCAGCCTTCAACAGCTAAATGATTCAATAACTCAACGAATCAAATCTTCAAGAACTTAACGAATCAACTCTTCAAGAACTCAACGAATCAACTCTTCAAGAACTAAACGATTCAACTCTTCAAGAACTCAACGAATCAGCTCTTCAAGAACTAAACGATTCAACTCTTCAAGAACTCAACGAATCAACTCTTCAAGAACTCAACGAGGTAAGTTCACATTCATTCCGCCACTGTGTCAAATGTTTCACCTTAAAAATACAATGAAATGTCATATCTTTTAATAAACATCTAGAAAAGTATATGGTCGTGCGACTGGTTTTTCATATGAAAGTGTGAAGTGTTTTCAGTTTATTTTTTTAAGTGTTATTTTATAGGGAAATATCACATTGGGAAAAAACTATATTTGGCTTGACAATGACATCACTGGAGTAGGTAAGAGTACAAACAGAGCTGGGACCAGCTGGAGAGAATCTAGATGGAGTCTACAGGGGCAATTTATTTCTCTAGAAATGATTTGTATTTAGAATAAATACCTGTATAAAATAACTCAAAGCCAAACATATACTGATACTTAACATGTCTAGCCACAGTTGTTTCAATTTTCCCTTATGGAAAAAACACATGAATTTCACATGTGAACACGTGATCTCAGGTGATCATGTGATTGAATGTGAAGCTAATGACACTATACGTTACAACATTTGAGCACGTGAAAGCCCAGGTGTCAAATTTTATTTAAAATATTTTACTTTAAAAGGCATAATTTACATTATTAAATTTAAACAGTCATGGTTCCCTGCAGGTTTTATATAGCTCCCGGTTTGTTCCAGGGACGTCCCCAAGGACGCTTTTAGGGCGTTCTCTGAACATTGTGTTATGGTCCGGTGGAGTTTTTTTTGTTCTAGCTGCTGTAAAAATACAATAAGTTCCGTGTTTTTACAGCAGAATTAAGGTATTAATGGACAGTATACTGCTATATACTGATTACTTGGGACTCAACCTCCCTTGGGATTTATACTCTCAACCTCTTGGCTGCTAGCTACCTGAAGTTTCTGCTGCTCCACCAGGTCTGTGGACACAATGGAGATTCACAATATATTTATTGCCAAGAATAGATTTCTGCACTTTGACTAAGGTTGCAGTAAAAATAAAGTAAAAATGTACAGCAACTTTAAGGTGTTATTTTTATAAAATGACAATATGCTGCTGTATTCTGATTTCAGTTACTGTAAAATTGTCTGTAATTTTGTACTGTGACCACAATTGTGACTCAGCTTTAAAGATGCACAATGCAGAAATCGCTCCACAATTTCCTGGCTGCTAAAATTCTAATAGTTCGCCTGATTTCAGTTTATGTGACATAACAAGCAAGTATAGTGTAGAGAATCGTTGTACGATCCAAACGCTGTGAAATATATTTTCCATAACCCAAAATAATGTGTTTGAAGCTGGTGTACAAAACCAAAAGACGCAAGAACGAAAACTAAGAACGGGAAGCATAGAAATAGCGTGCATAGAACAGATATACCGCTTCTTAGACTTGCTTTCAATGAAAATGACAGACCTATTACACACATTTCTATGTGAATTTGGTCGAGTCGCCCCAAAAATTATATATTGCAACTGAAATGGGATTTGAGCTCATAAACTCTTGGTCGTTAGCAGCCTGAAATGTCTTGCTACAGTGCAGCTACACCACCAGATCTGTGAGCGTGAAAGAGATACTGTATGATCACAGACATTGGCAAGAATGCATTTCTGCACTTTACTGAAAGATGCACAGAATCAAGTAAATAATGTCCAATTATCACCACCAGTCCTCAAGGACACATAACATAGAGTATACATTTACGCCTTTGGGATTTGAACTTGCAACTTCTTGGTTGGGGCGCTGTTAATGTTTCTGCAGTGCCACTAAGTTTATACTTATTGCTTGGAACATACAATATATTAACACACTCTCAAAAAATAAGGGTATGGCTAGGGTACACTACAATGTTGTTTCCTGGGTTACAAAAAGGTCAAAGGTACACTTCACTGGTACATACACTACATGACCAAAAGTATGTGGACACCTGCAAGCCAAACATCTCATTCCAAAATCATGGCCATTAAAATGGAGTTGGTCCCCCTTTGTTGCTATAACAGCCTCCAATCTTCTGGGAAGGCTTTCCACTAGATGTTGGAACATTGCTGCGGGGACTTGCTTTCATTTAGCCACAAGAGCATTAGTGAGGTCGGGCACTGATGTTGGGCGATTAGGCCTGGATTGCAGTCGGTGTTCCAATTCATCCCAAAGGGGTTCAATGTTGTTGAGGTCAGAGCTCTAAGCAGGCCAATCGAGTTCTTCCACACCGATCTCAACAAACCATTTCTGTATGGACCTCGCTTTGTGCACGGGACCGTTGTCATGCTGAAACAGGAAAGGGCTTTCCCCAAACTCTTGCCACAAAGTTGGAAGCACAGAATCATCTAGAATGTCAATGTATGCTGTGGCGTTAATATTTCCCTTCACTGGAATGAAGGGGCCTAGCCCGAACCATGAAAACCAGCCCCAGAGCATTATTCCTCCTCCACCAAACTTTACAGCTGGCAGGTAGCGTTTCTCCTGGCAACCGCCAAATCCATATTCATCTGTCAGACTGCCAGATGGCGAAGTATGATTCATCAATCCAGAGAGCACATTTCCACTGCTCCAGAGTCCAATGGCAGCAAGCTTTACACCATTCTAGCGACGCTTAGCATTGCGCATGGTGATCTTAGGCTTGCTCGGCCATGAAAACCCATTTCATGAAGCTCTCGACAAACAGTTATTGTGCTGACGTTGCTTCCAGAGGCAGTTTGGATCTCGGTAGTGAGTGTTGCAACCGAGGACAGACAATTTTTACACGCTATGTGCTTCAGTGGTCCTGTTCTGTGAGCTTGTGTGGCCTACCACTTTGCGGCTGAGACGTTGTTGCTCCTAGACGTTTTCACAATAACAGGATTTACAGTTGACTGTGACAGCTCTAGTAGGGCAGAAATTTGACGAACTGACTTGTTGGAAATGTGGCATCTATGACGGTGCCACATTGAAAGTCATTGAGCTCTTCAGTAAGGCCATTCTACTGCCAATGTTTATATATGGAGATTGCATAGCTGTGTGCTCGATTGTATACGCCTGTCAATAATGTGTGTTGTTGAAATAGATTAATCAATTAATTTGAAGGGGTGTCCACATACTTTTGTATATATAGTATATATGAACTCACATGGTACAGTTCGGCACCTTATAGGCATAATGGAACATTTTTCTACCCAATATTTTGAAAATAGGTACAATCATAACTGTGCTTTGATATGTGGGGGTAATGTACTGGTGGGGCTCATAACATATTTGGAGCCGTGGTCAAATAAATGTATATTTGTGCCAACCAACAGTGTAAGTGTTGTAGCAGTTTAAATGTTTGATGGTTATGACAACGCAAGTTAAGCACCCCCTTTGAAATGTTATGTTCTTCAAATGTTCTAATGTTCTTCAAATGTTCTGTGTCAGTAATGAGCTGAACTTTGAAGAGGATATTGTGCATTTTCCAGTAACTTAATGGCAACTTGTTGCAATGAATTTGTAATTTCTTAACTGGAAACTACTTGTCAGTAAGTTATTGTAAAAGTAATAACAACTTACCTACAGGGCACTTGCTGCCACTAGCAATTCTTGCCAGTAACCTACTGTGCTGTCAATAACTGTTCTGTTGACAACATGCACATCACTTGCTAATTGGAAGCATACTATTGCAGCGGCAACCTATCAGAAGATTATAGGCATGGCTTTCAGCTAGATAGTTTTGGTTACCCATGAGAGGGAATGTCATACCAGTTCATATGCAGTCTGTCGTAGTCTGTACATACATATTAAGCTTGTATATGTATGGTTTTGCAGCCTTGTTAAAGGCTGCCATAAGTGCTTGTGACACTAAAGAGCCATGGAATTTTTCATTTATAGTTAGTTATCACGTAATACTAACTTTCCTACTGAACCATCAGGTCAGTGAGGGTGACGTCTTAGCTGCAATAAGTTACTGTGAATTTTACAATAACTCACGTGCAGCTAGATGATAGTAAGTTATTGAAAATTAAACATTAACTTCCTGCGAACCAGCTGACATTAAGGTACTGGAAAATGCATAGTAACCTCTTAACAGTACAGCTCTTGATTGTCACAAGTTCTTACAAAGATTACAGAACAGACAGTGTCAAAAGAGGTGCTCAACCTTCATCAAACATAACGATAAAACCACAACAGTAGAACCGCTGGGCCTCATAGGACCCCCCTTCAAGCTAATGAGAATCCATTCGTTGGTCATAGGACCCCCCTTCAAGCTAATGAGAATCCATTCTGACTGCAACATTCTATGTGTAATTAATACATTTCATGCAGTGGAAAGAAAAAGTATGTGAACCCTTTAAAATTACCTGGATTTCTGCATAAATTGGTCATAAAATAGACAAACCCAGTCCGCTTAAACTAATAACACACAAACAATTATACTTTTTCATGTCTTTATTGAACACCGTGTAAACAGTCAGTGGAGGTTGGGAAACGTATGTGAACCCTTGAATTTAATAACAGGTTGACCCTTCTTTGGCAGCAATAACGTCAACCAAACGTTTTCTGTAGTTGCGGATCAGACCTGCACAACGGTCAGGAGGAATTTTGGACCATTTCTCTTTACAAAACTGTTTCAGTTTCACAAAATTCTCGGGATGTCTGGTGTGAACCGCTCTCTTGAGGTCATGCCACAGCATCTCAATCGGGTTGAGGTCAAGACTAACTGGGCCACTCCAGAATTGTCTTTTGTTCAAGCCATTCTGTTGTTGATTTACTTCTGTCTTTTGGGTCGTTGTCCTGCTGCATCAACTAACTTCTGTTGAGCTTCAATTGGCGAACAGATAGCCTAACATTCTCCTGCAAAATGTCTTGATAACTTGGGAATTCATTTTTCCATCGATGATAGCAAGCTTTCCAGGCCCCAAACCATGCTCCCTCCACCATAGTTTACAGTTGGGATGAGGTTTTGATGTTGGTGTGCTGTGCCTTTTTTTCTCCACACAGTGTTGTGTTCCTTCCAAACAACACAACTTTAGTTTCATCTGTCCACAGAATATTTTGCCAGTAACGCTGTGGAACATCCAGGTGCTCTTTTGCGAACTTCAGACGTGCAGCAATGTCTTTTTGGACAGCGGTGGCTTCTTCCATGGTGTCCTCCCAAGAACACCATTCTTGTTTAGTGTTTTACGTATTGTAAACTTGTCAACTGAGATGTTAGCATGTTCCAGAGATTTCTGTAAGTATTTAGCTGACACTCTAGGATTCTTCTTAACCTCATTGAGCATTCTGCACTGCGCTCTTGCAGTCATCTTTGCAGGACGGCCACTCCTAGGGAGAGTAGCAACAGTGCAGAAATTTCTCCATTTATAGACAATTTGTCTTAACATGGACTGACTTTTAGAGATACTTTTGTAACCCTTTCCAGCTTTATGCAAGGCAACAATTATTAATCTCAGGTCTTCTGAGATCTCTTTTGTTCAAGACATGGTTCTTCTCAGGCAATGCTTCTTGTGAATAGCAAACTCAAATTTTGTGACTGTTTTTTATGGGGCAGGGCAGCTCTAACCAACATCTCCAATCTCATCTCATTGATTCGACTCCAGGTTAGCTGACTCCAATTAGCTTTTGGAGAAGTCATTAGCCTAGGGGTTCACATACTTTTTCCAACCTACACTGTGAATGTTTAAATTATGTATTCATTATAGACAAGAAAAGTACAATCATTTGTGTGTTATTAGTTTAAGCAGACTATGTTTGTCTATTGTTGTGATTTAGATGAAGATCAGATCAAATTTTATGTCAAATATATGCAGAAATCCAGGTACTTCCAAAGGGTTCACATACTTTTTCTTGCCATTGTATATGCTATCACAAAATTAATCATGTGGTTGTGTTTATGAAGGCCTTGGGTTACATTATAATATTATTTTATTTTTATTTCAAATAACACAATAGCATTTTCATTAGTTTATGTTACACCAGGCTAAAAATGCAAGTGTTCAATAAATTGTATTTGTGGAGTGGCTTTGTTACAACTATAAAACAGATTGCATATGTGTTGGAACACGTTAACAGCTTCTGTTTAAAATTACAAAATTAAATAAATACTCCAATCACTTGTCCTAACAGTTGACACTACTCTTCGTAACTTTCACTTGCTTGACACACTTTGACATGCCTTTGCTTGGTTGTAGTGCAAAATAGTCTCCGGTTCTCTCTATATTGTGTCCCTGTTGTCTAGTCATTCTTCAGCACCTTTGTACGTGCCTTATTTAGCGCAGAGTGAGGGAGTTCCCATCTCACATTGTTCATGGTGATGTCCAGGCTTATTTTCTTTGCAAGCAACTTGTTCACCAATGGCAGTGAAATTAAGAAATTGTCCATGGTTACATTTCTCCCCTTGCCAATGTAAGGTTCCGCAAGCCTCATCGCTAGCTTCTCTGACACTAGCTCACCTGCTGCCCGATGTGGATCTTTTCCCAGATATTGAAAGCCATTGAGCATGTACAATTAATTGCACACGCTCTCACTGTGTAGTCTACTCCAAGTAGGCCAGAGTAAGTCACTTTACCCCTACCTACATGTACAAATCACCTCGACTAACCTGTACCCCCGCACACTGACTCGATACCGGTGCCCCCTGTATATAGCCTCGTTATTGTTATTTTGTGTTATTTTTTTTGTGTTACTTGCAAATATTTTCTTAACGCTATTTCTTGAACTGCATTGTTGGTTAAGGGCTTGTAAGTAAGCATTTCACGGTCAGGTCTACACCTGTTGTATTCGGCGCATGTGACAAATAACATTTGATTTGGATTTGATTTGATAAGACTGTTTGGATTCGGTGGACTGATATAGGGTACATGCTATTTTGAGATTATAATTACAACAGATCAATACAATAAAATGGCCCGTACTGTTCTTCATTAACAATTGTTGATTGCATAATTATGCATTGTTCGCTTCCCCTCACTCATCAACTCACTTCCTTTCTCTCCATCATACTTTGTTTCATTCATTTAATCTGTTATATGTGTGAACTAAGTTTTGGTATAGTTTAGGTTCAGTTTTGAGGCAATTATCGTGGTGATTATCAGCAGGGCACTTTCAACTGTTGAGGGAAGAAGGGGCAACGGGGGAAAACAATTTAAATAAATGACATGCCCTCCTAACACTGGTTATAACTCCAGTTCTGTTTGTGATATTAAGATTCTAACACCAACAGTGTGTTATATAGATTTATTTAGGAAAAGTCAAGAACAGAGAGGGGTATGACTTTAAAAATGTCAGCAAAAATAATAATTCTGTTCATGAGTAGTGTTAAACTGGTACAACATTTCCACTGACGGTTGGCACAAATCCAACATATTTTACACGATGCCCACCATGTGCTAATGAGCCCTTGCCAACACATTGCCCCCACTTACATTTCTTATGCTGCTTTCGTAACCAAGTGGGAAGTGGGAATTTACCACATACGACTTGGAAAAATTCATTTGAATGGCCCTTCAACTGGCCCTAATTACTAGTGGGAAACTCATCTATCATCCTGAGCTCCCACTTCTCACACATGCTGACCTCTGACATCACCTACTAAGAAAATGACCTCGATAGCAGAATCTTTGTCAATAACAACAAAACAAGCAATCTATTAAGGGTCCAATTGGCATTTCTGAACGAGTTCAAAGCATGTAAATGCATCCAACTGGTACTTACAACTTCACAACTGGTAAATGTCCACCTCCCACATGGTTACGAACGCAGCTTTATATTGAATACATTGGGTAGAAAATATACCATTGCACTAGATTATCCGCACATATACTCTACAAGGTAGTGACCAGTACCATGATTTCTTATATGTACCTCTGAAGGTACATTAGGTGTACCTTTTAACTTTTTGTATAACAGGGAACAACACTTTACCGTAACCATGCTCTTATATGTGATTCTTTCAGGAAACTATGGGTATGTCGCACGGCGCTACTTGAGATGAGAGGCATTTGCATATAATTTTTTTTTTTTTAATCAAAATTAGTTTTGGGGCAGAAATGCCTTCTGGAACATGTGAACTTTCATGTGCTTTAAAACTTCTGTCTATAACATGAGCTGCTCAGTAAATGTAGGTTGTCCTTTCTAACGTGGTGTTTTTGAAAGATCCGAAGAAATGCAAAAGGGTTGGTCTCCACTTTCTGGAAGACGATCGTGCAATGCTGACTATCTCTGACTCTGAAAATGAATCAATTGATGATTTAGGTCAAAAATATTTTCATTGAACCAGACATTGTACAGTAGAGTCTTCTGAAACTGCGATCAACAGTGTTGTTGTCACAGAAGAAGTTGACCGAGTTTTGAAACCAGTAGAATGCCCGGTGAAATAGCTAAGGAGATGGAGAAAATTCTGGTGTTTGATTGCAAATATGTGGAGGGAGTCGAAAAGAGAACACACAGAAGGCTGTTGTATAAAATACCTGTGTCCGGATATTTTTTATTTTATTATTTTTATTGAACCTTTATTTAACTAGGCAAGTCAGTTAAGAACCAATTCTTATTTTACAATGATGATCTACCCCAGCCAAACCCTCCCCTAACCTGGACAACGCTGGGCCAATTGTGCACCGCCCTGTGGGACTTCCAATCACGACCGGTTGTGATACAGCCCAGGATCAAACCAGGGTCTGTAGTGACACATCTAGCACTAAAATGCAGTGCCTTAGACCGCTGCGCCACTTGGGAGCAGAAACAACAAACTAAGGGCATCTGTGACAGATAGGGAGAAGTGTTCATCCATGTATACAGGTAAGAGAGTCTAGCAGGCTACATTTTCAGATATTATATGTTCCTGATCTTGTCAGAAAGTCATTTTCATTGCAAGTTAAAGTGTACTGTTAGCTCGCTAGCTAACGTTATGTGTATGGTAATATTATTCTTATCTTAGAAATCCATTTGCATTACTAGTTATAGCCTAATCTTTTTAGACTTCAAGGGGTCTTCAAATTCTAAAACAAATAGCAAAATGATCCTTGGTATGATCTTCATAAAACAATTCCATGTACAGTGCATTTGGAAAATACCTTATTTACATAAGTATTCAGACCCTTTGCTATGAGATTCGAAATTGAGCTCAGGTGTACAGTATCCTTGTCACGTCCTGACCGTAGTAAGATGTCATTTTCTATAGTAGAGTAGGTCAGGGCGTGACAGGGGGTGTTTTGGGTTGTTCTATGTTTTCTATTTCTATGTTTAAGTTCTAGTTTTTCTATATCTATGTTGGGATTGTTTGGGTTGATCTCTAATTGGAGGCAGCTGATCCTCGTTGCCTCTGATTAGAGATCATATTTAAGTAGGGGTTTTTCTTCCTGGGTTTGGTGGGTAGTTGTTTTCTGTTTAGTGTATGTCACCTGATGGTACTGTTGTCGGTCGTTTTGTTGTTTTGTTTAAGTATATTCATTAAAAGTCAAATATGAGCACGTCACACGCCGCACCTTGGTCTCCTTTAGACGACCCGCGTTACCATCCTGTTCCCATTGAGATGTTTCTACAACTTGATTGGAGTCCACCTGATTGGACATGAATAGGAAAGGAACACACCTGTCTATATAAGGTCCCACAGTTGACAGTGTATGTCAGAGCAAAAACCAAGCCATGAGGTCAAATGAATTGACCGTAGAGTTCCGAGACAGGATTGTGTCAAGACACAGATCTGGGGAAGGGTACCAAAACATTTCTGCAGCATTGAAGATCCACAAAAACACAGTGGCCTCCATCATTCTTAAATGGAAGAAGTTTGGAACCACCAAGATTCTTCCTAGAGCTGGCTGCCTGGCCAAACTGAGCAATCGGGGAGAAGGGCCTTGGTCAGGGAGGTGACCAAAAACCCAAGTTCCTCTGTGGACTTTCCGGAAGGACAACCATCTCTGTAGCATTCCACCAATCAGGCCTTTATGGTAGAGTGGCCAGTCAAAAGCCACTTCTCAGTAAAAGTCACATTATAGCCCGCTTGGAGTTTGCCAAAAGGCACCTAAAGGACTTTCAGACCATGAGAAACAAGATTCTCTGTTCTAATGAAACCAAGATTAAACTCTTTGGCCTAAATGCCAAGCGTCATGTCTGGAGGAAACCTCAGATCAAATCAAAGTTTATTTGTCACGTGTGCCGAATACAACAGGTACACCTTACAGTACACTTTACATACACCTTACAGTGAAATGTTTACTTACAGGCTCTAACCAATAATGCAAAAAGAGGTATTAGGTGAACAATAGGTAAGTTAAGAAATAAAACAACAGTAAAAAGACAGTGAAAAATAACAGTAGCAAGGCTATATACAGTAACGAGGCTATAAAAATAGCGAGGCTACATACAGACACCGGTTAGTCAGGCTGATTGAGGTAGTATGTACATGTAGATATGGTTAAAATGACTATGCATATATGATGAACAGAGAGTAGCAGTAGCGTAAAAGAGGGCTTGGCGGGTGGTGGGTGGCAGGACACAATGCAGATAGCCCGGTTAGCCAATGTGCGGGAGCACTGGTTGGTCGGCCCAATTGAGGTAGTATGTACATGAATGTATAGTTAAAGTGACTATGCATATATGATAAACAGAGAGTAGCAGCAGCGTAAACGAGGGGTTGGGGGGACACACAATGCAAATAGTCCGGGTAGCCATTTGATAACCTGTTCAGGAGTCTTATAGCTTGGGGGTAAAAACTGTTGAGAAGCCTTTTTGTCCTAGACTTGGCACTCTGGTACTGCTTGCCATGCGGTAGTAGAGAGAACAGTCTATGACTGGGGTGGCTGGGGTCTTTGACAATTTTTAGGGCCTTCCTCTGACACCGTCTGGTGTAGTGGTCCTGGATGTCAGGCAGCTTAGCCCCAGTGATGTACTGGGCCGTACGCACTACCCTCTGTTGTGACTTGCGATCGGAGGCTGAGCAATTGCCGTACCAGGCAGTGATGCAACCAGTCAGGATGCTCTCGATGTTGCAGCTGTAGAACCTTTTGAGGATCTCAGGACCCATTCCAAATCTTTTTAGTTTCCTGAGAGGGAATAGGCTCTTCACAACTGTCTTGGTGTGTTTGGACCATTCTAGTTTGTTGTTGATGTGGACACTAAGGAACTTGAAGCTCTCAACCTGCTCCACTACAGCCCCATCGATGAGAATGGGGGTGTGCTCAGCCCTCCTTTTCCTATATTCCACAATCATCTCCTTAATCTTGGTTATGTTGAGGCATAGGTTGTTATTCTGGCACCACCCAGCCAGGTCTCTGACCTCCTCCCTATAGGCTGTCTCGTTATTGTTGGTGATCAGGCCTACCGCTGTTGTGTCGTCTGCAAACATAATGATGGTGTTGGAGTCGTGCCTGGCCATGCAGTAGTGGGTGAACTGGGAGTACAGGAGGGGACTGAGCACGCACCTCTGGGGAACTCCAGTGTTGAGGATCAGCGTGGCAGATTTGTTGCTACCTACCCTCACCACCTGGGGGCGGCCCGTCAGGAAGTCCAGGATCCAGTTGCAGAGGGAGGTGTTTAGTCCCAGGATCCTTAGCTTGGTGATGAGCTTTGAGGGCACTATGGTGTTGAACTCTGAGCTGTAGTCAATGAATAGCATTCTCACATAAGTGTTCCTTTTGTCCAGGTGGGAAAGGGCAGTGTGGAGTGCAATAGAGATTGCATCATCTGTGGATCTGTTTGGGCGGTATGCAAATTGGAGTGGGTCTAGGGTTTCTGGGATAGTGGTGTTGATGTGAGCCATGACCAGCCTTTCAAAGCACTTCATGGCTACGGACGTGAGTGCTACGGGTCTGTAGTCATTTAGGCAGGTTGCCTTTGTGCTCTTGGGCACAGGGACTATGGTGGTCTGCTTGAAACATGTTGGTATTACAGACTTTATCAATCAGGTCAATCTTATCCCTGTATTGACGCTTTGCCTGTTTGATGGTTCGTCGCAGGGCATAGCAGGATTTCTTGTAAGCTTCCGGGTTAGAGTCCCGCACCTTGAAAGCGGCAGCTCTACCCTTTAGCTCAGTGCGAATGTTGCCTGTAATCCATGGCTTCTGGCACCATCCCAGGCACCATCCCTATCATCCCTTCTGTGAAGCATGGTGGCGGCAGCATCATGCTGTGGGGATGTTTTTCAGCGGCAGGGACTTGGAGACTAGTCAGGTTTAAGGGAAAGATGATCGGAGCAAAGTACAGAGAGATCCCTGATGAAAACCTGCTCCAGAGCACTCAGGACCTCAGACTGGGTTGAAGGTTCTCCTTCCAACAGGACGGCAACCCTAAGCACACAGCCAAGACAACGCAAGAGTGGCTTCGGGACAAGTCTCTGTGAAACCTTGTGGTTTTTCTGTAAGGGTTGTCTTTGCTGAGTCTGGCTGGCCTTAGCCCTATCCTACACACATCAATGCACCTTAGAGCACAATGTTGACTGGTTGTCAGGCTGCAGGCATCAGGCTTCGTATTAACAGGCTAGGGCTCTCTACCCTAGTATACGCACACACACACACACACACACACACACACACACACACACGTCACATTAATAATGAAATGCCAGCGGTATCCACACTGTCCCTTATCCTCATCATCCATCTGTGCGCCTGGGGATATACACACACACATGGACATAAACACACACACACACACTTGTGCATGGACACAAACTCAGAGGTTTATCTGTATGATTCCAGAAGTGTCTTACCCAGCTTCTATCCAAACACACACATACAGTACACAGAGTTGTGCACACACACATGCGTCATGCGCACACAAACAGATGTATCTATAGGGGCCCAGAAAGATCCAACCACCAGTTGTGCAGACTTCACACAGCAATCCAAAGTGATGAATCAGATATTAGAATCAGATGAATTACTGAGCGCACACACGCTGAGCAGGACTGATCTCCTCACTCCTTTCTGCTTCTGCAGGCTATAATCCTTTGATTCCGAATTCATCAGGGGCCTCTCTCTCTACACACACACACACTAACCTGACAACCCATGTATAACAGAACACATATGCACTAGGCCTACAAGGTACAGGGCAGCGAGGGGTGAGATGGAAAGAAGGTAAGAAGGACAGATAGACAGAGTGAGAGTGAGAGAGAGAGAGAGAGAGAGAGAGAGAGAGAGAGAGAGAAAGATGGAGCGAGAGCAAGAGGGATAGTGACAGGGAGAGAGAGAGAGAGAGAGAGAGAGAGAGAGAGAGAGAGAGAGAGAGAGAGAGAGAGAGAGAACATGAAAGAGAAATAACAGGTCATGACTGTCACAGCTCTGCTGGGGTATCCTACAGGGGAATCCAGATATATTATAACGAGCTCTTCCTTAACTGGCATATCTACCAGGTCCCTGCTTACACAAACACACACACACACATGCGCACACGCACTCACACAAAGACACATACAGACAGACCATATGACCATTGTCACGATGTACTGGACCTGAACCAAACTTGTGTGACAATGTACAGTACTACTGACCTCTACTAATCAACTGTGAAAGGACAAACTGTAAGAACTAACCAACTATGTGACTGCATAGTACATTATGAGTGCTCTGTAATGCTCTGTAATTGTTTGTAATGATGCATAATTCTAGGGGTGTGAGACGCTAAATTGTTCCTTTGATAAGTTAAAGACTGATGACATCAGAGTGGTTCCTGGAGGGTTATTAGAAGCTTGTCAGGGCATCATCACTATGCAAAGCAACGGGATCTCAGAGTGATGTAACCACAACCTACAGTAACCTCGTGAGGAAAAGAGAGAGAGAGAGGAAGTAGGAATTAAAGAGAGAGAGCCTGACTTAAAGTATATTACAGACAGACAGAAAAACAGAGAGAGGGTTTAGACAATCGAGACAGCACACGTTCATAACACTTCACAAACCACAGTGAGTATGTATAGTAAGTAGGCCTTGTCCGAGCCAGAAAGGCACAAACAACAGGCTGGAGTTCAAAGGTCAAGGAATGAAAGGCCCATCACTGACGTCATCATCAGATCTGTGATGTGAGAGGTTTGTGTCGCCATGGCCACCCTCACGTCACTCCTACTATAAGTAAACACTACCCCACCTCTTCCTTTCCTCTCTGTATCTCTCTGTTGTTTTCTTTCATTCTGTTGATAACATCAATGCACTGCATGTACACTCCTTAATGATACAGTACATTAAAGGCTTGTGGAAACACTTTCTCTCTCTCATTAATCTCCAGTTGTGATGGTGTGTGTCCTCTAGAGGGGGTTACCCTCTGGAACAGTGTAGCAAATAAGAGAAGGGGATTGCCATACTGTTATAACAGGTGACATAAGGAGGTCATAGGTATGTCATAAGCATATATTTATCACCTCCACCCCTGACCTGATAAACCTAGTTCCAGGGAGGATGCTGAAACTTTAAAAGCAACAGTCTGTGTAAAGGCACAGGGACGAAGACCCAACAAACACATAACAAAACACAGGTTTGAAACCCAAACAAAAGAGCGAGGAGTACCTTGAGTAATTAACACAAGCGCACGATGATTATCACACGCAATGATCTGTGCAATCCACAAGGGCACGAAAGCCCAAAACACACAGCACAGGCACTCACACGCACCAACGGACAATAATGGACAGCCCAATGGAAACCAAATGGCACACTTATACAAGTACTAATCAGTGGGAATAGGGGACGGGTGTGCGTAATGAAAGTTCCGGAGGGATCCGTGACAGTATTACCTCTGCTGTGGTCCTGTTCAGTCAGCCTCATATCTCCCACACAGGAGACATAAGGCTATGGAAACATTTCAACCATGTACCAATAATATTATATTGGCAGTAAACTTCCAACTAAAAGTACATGGACCGTAAGCGATATAAAAGTTTAATACCAAAGTGACTCAGATTGTATTTATTTCACTACAGAACTGGTGCACATTAACCATAACTGTGGAACAAAATATGGACATTTCACACGCACGCACGTGCACACGCACACACAAACACGCCTACATAAATGCAATTGCTAATGACACACTGACGATGCTTTTTGGTGAATCACCGCAACCAAGTTGAATGGTGAACAACCGAACATTAAAACTCTGACTAAACTTTGTTGGGAACTGGATGTTCTAATCGAGCTCAAATAACACCAGGCAATGTTGTAACATCGTTACGTCACTGTTCCCGGTTTCACCACACTTCACCAGGACTGCTAGTGTTGGGTATAAATGCAGATCTCAACATGTCCGTGTGCGTGTGTGTGTGCTTGGTCATTTTCCAACTTACCAGACCCAGTGTGAGTCACCAGAGAGAGGTGAGAGAGCACAGGCTTTGGTGAGAGGGTTTTGGTGGTTACTGGTTTCTGATGTGTGCTGTGTACGCAGCGCACAGCTCCTAATACAGCTTTCTCTCTCTCTCTCTTTCTTTCTCCCTCTCTCTCTTTTCTACTACCCCCTCACCCCTCTCTCTTTAACTCCACGACCTGAATGGAATAAGTCAGTCATGCGCGTTGATGACCGCGTCAACTTCAGCTCACCGATTTTCCACAAAAAAATGTATTTCCATTGGTCACATCCAGCTATGCCGTGTGGTGCTGGAAACGGGGTAGTGTAATGTCACCAACCCCTGGTCACCTCTGGGTTATGTCACTAGGGGTCAAGGATTAGAGGTGAACTATCCAACAGACACATTGCTAAGGTGACGTCTGCTTGTAGACTATGCCGTCTCGAAGCAGGCCGGTAGGCTACACACCTTTAGAGCGTGTCTGTGGATTGTTGGGGGAATAGTTCACCTCTGAACCTTGACCCCTGTATTTGACAGGGGTCTATGACACCATCCAAAGTCTCCAGCGCCACACAGCAACGTAGCATAGCTTGATGTACTGTAAATTCCCACTTTAGCTACTCCACAGCCATCTAAAAGTTGAGCCTTGAGACCTGATGGAACCATGGGCTCAGCAGAACAAATTCCAGCTAACTGTTTTTAAAGAAAACATTTGTGACATCATCTTCAACTTTAACCTCGCTATTGACAAGGATTCAGGTCCACCATGAAGCCGTTCTGTAGAATGTCCACTCAACACATGTTAAATCTTTTAGTTTCAATGCAGGGAAAAACCTGACAAAACATGCAAAAAATGTCACGGAGGGAGAAATATCTGACCTTACAGACCCACACCAGCAGAGAGAGGGACAGTTGAGCAATACTGAGAGTAGGGGGAGGAGGGTAGAGGGACATGGAGGATGGAGAGAATGGGAGAAAGAGAGAACGAGAGATGGTATGTTGGAAATGAGGAGCACATGACAGGAGGCTGTGGTGATTGTCAGCTCGTTTAGTCAGGATTTGAATGTGATGTGTGCGTGTGTCTGCTGATAGCTTAATGGAGGAACCATTGAATGGCCATAATGGAGGAACCATTGAATGGCCATGCGTGGTTCCCCCAGGTTTAACAATGTTTTCCACTTCTACTTTATTTAGGACAGAGAAAAGTAGCACTATCATGGGAATGTGATTCATCTTGTTTTGGTGTTAGGTTTAAGTTAGGATCAGGGTAAAGTTTAGGCCAGGAATTGTGTTTGAAATCACGTGTATGGTTAGAGAGTGCTGTACTGCTACAGATGTAGGATCTTCATTTGATCGCCCTGTTGCAGAAGAACTATCCTGCAATGCAGGAAATTCTAAACGTGTAGTTGTGTATTTGCGGTTTAAAAAGGCTTTTGAAGTTTGTAATTTCCACTTTGAAAGTTCAGACTTGATTTTCCCTTATGAAAAATGCTTCAACCCCTACAAAAATGTCCATTAATTATAATCCACAGAATAATTCACATTTCCTGTTGCTACAGGATCATTTTCTTGCGGCAGCAAACCGACTCAAATTAAGATCCTACATCTGTACATGACCAGATCCCTGAATCACTGAATCGATATCTCTGTTGCATCTCCTATTGGACTGAGGTTGACAGCTCTATAGCTCCCCTCATTTCCTCTCTCCCTCTATCCCTTTCATTCTCACTTTCTCTATCTTTTTCTCTGTCTGTCTCTCTCTCTCTCTCTCTCTCTGCGGCTTTAGAGACAATCTGGAGTAAGTCCTGATTCAAGAGGTTTGGAATTAGTGCGTCTCCTAGCAACAGTCCAGCTATACAACATGGTTTTCTATGTGGAAGAGAAAGAGTGAGTGCGTGAGTGTGTGTGTGTGTGTGCGAGGTGCAACTATGTGTGTGTGTGGCATGTGCGTTTGTGTAGTAATCAGCTGAGCACACTTTTTCCACTGGGGAGGACAATCTCATGTGGAAAACCTGTTCCACACCACACGTCTCTCTCTGTCTCGCTCTCACACGTGCACGCACACACGCACACACAGCAGACAGTACTTCCTCCTCGAGAGAATGGAAACTAGTGATAAGCTGCTGTATGTTTTATCATCGGGGAGTCAGAGACCCAGAGAAACAATCAGTCAGTGGGTGAAAGGGTGAGCGGGGTAAGATGGTCAAAGGGTGAGAGCGGTGAGGAGGTCAGTGGGTGAGTGGTGACAAATGGGTGAGTTATTCAATTCAATTCAATTCCATTCCATTCAATTGTACCGAGAGTCTTGAATGTTACAGTTGTTATAAAAGGAACCAAAACGGCTGACGGCTCTGGAAACTAAAGGGTTAACCTCACATAGCAGAGACTGAAACCTGAGAACTGACAGAGGAAACAGAGCGAGAGAGAGAGCGAGAGACAGAGGAAGTGGGGATTGGGGATTTCTGTGGATTGAAGAAAGAGGAAGAATCGCTCTCTCACTCTGAGGAAGATCCTGGGCTGTCCCTCTGATATTCTGACTGACAGAACCCCCTCTCTCTCCCTCGCTCTGAGGAAGATCCTAGGCTGTCCCTCTGCTATTCTGACTGACAGAACCCCCTCTCTCTCCCTCGCTCTGAGGAAGATCCAGGGCTGTCCCTCTGCTATTCTGACTGACAGAACCCCCTCTCTCTCCCTCGCTCTGAGGAAGATCCTGGGCTGTCCCTCTGCTATTCTGACTGACAGAACCCCCTCTCTCTCCCTCGCTCTGAGGAAGATCCAGGGCTGTCCCTCTGCTATTCTGACTGACAGAACCCCCTCTCTCTCCCTCGCTCTGAGGAAGATCCTGGACTGTGCCTCTGCTATTCTGATTGACAGAACCCCCTCTCTCTCCCTCGCTCTGAGGAAGATCCAGGGCTGTCCCTCTGCTATTCTGACTGACAGAACCCCCTCTCTCTCCCTCGCTCTGAGGAAGATCCAGGGCTGTCCCTCTGCTATTCTGACTGACAGAACCCCCTCTCTCTCCCTCGCTCTCTCTTTGTCTCTCTCCATCCCTCCCTCCTCCTGACTGACAGTTCCTCCCCTCTAGGGTTATTAGTGCTGTCTCTGGTCTGAAAGGGCTGGACAGGAAGCCACAGAGGGGGACCGCTTTCAGCGTTGCGCCACCACAGACGTTGCTCAGTCACTTCTGGCGCTGAACCGTTCCTCCACTTCCTGCTCTGGGCTGATTCAGACTCTAGGAATGTGCCGGGCTGAGTCACACTTCCTCCTGGATATGACAGTTCTTCCTCTCCTCCACACTAGTGATTTAACCATGCCCTCCCTCCCTGCTTCCCTCACTCCTCCTCCCTCCCCCTCTTCCCCTCACCCCCACCCCCACCCAACCTACTTCCTCTTAGAATGACATGTCTTAAGAGGACAGAGAGTGGAACAAGTGAGTGAGTATGACAACTTGTGTGTGTGTACAGTGTGTGCATGTGTGAGTAAAGAGGTCGTTGACAAATTGAAGAGACCAGTCATCCATCATCACTCCGCAATCATCTGAGTCATCGGAGTTTGATTCATAGGGTCTATATTTGTATCGTTTAAATAGGTTGGGTGACCATTAGCAACAGCCACAATGAATGGATCTCTGTGGTGTATGTATAGTAGGTCTACAGACAGGTCTACAAACAACTCAGTCCTTCATTCAGTCATTCATTACATTTCAAATGGGCCTTTTCTTTCTACTCTGTATGAGAAATGTTCAATTCATCGATTGAGAAAGTTGGAATGGAATGAAGCCCAACCTTACTAAGTCAATCTTATCCTTTCATTGTACAAACTAGGCTCCAGTTTTACTTTTGATGAAGGAATAGCACAGTTACTATCTGTAAATCAATCTGACTCTCAAACCACACACATGAATATGTCATTGCATTTTAGCAAGAAAGTCCATTGACATTAAAAATGGTGTTTTATTATTATAAAACTGTAATGGATAAAAGCCCATGAAATGAATCATGATGTTTCCTAGAGACAACTTGCTATAGTGGCACTAGAAGTATGTAACAGGATACTACATCAATATTACACTTATACACACACACACACACATGCACACAAGTACGCACATGCATACACAAACACACCACACATGCACGCACACAAGCGCACATACATACACACACACAGACATCTGTCTGTAACTCATTGGCGCCGGTGCCTCAGTAAATGTAGGCCATTCCCTGGTTACTCAAGTGTGAAGAGGAGGTCTTTTTCTATGAGCACAGTGGAAAGTTCACCTTGTGACCAAGGTGTGCTGCCGAGCTGATTGTGCAAACATCCAAAAGCAACCTGTATACGCAAACCCATGCACACTGACAAGCACACACACCAACATAGTGCGCACACACACAGCACACAGCTGACGTCACCTGCGAAAGGTGCCATGGCAAAGGCAGCAGGAGCTTAGGCATCTTTAGGGTGTGTGTGTACTGTAAACTCCAAGGCATTTTTAACTCAAACACTTCTAGTAAGTTGAACTCAAAGTCAATGAAAAGTTATCACTTAAAATGTGCATGTGGTACTGACTCAGAACTAAATGAGAAGTCACATCAACTACATTTTTTTAAAGTTAGGATAACAAATTAACTTTTTTCCCAGCATGCTCTACTGCAGCTTGATTTTTGGGAATCGCTTTTAATATCTGTGTTTTTGTATGTACATTGAGTTATTGATTGATTAATCTTATGCTATACAAAGATAAATAACACACATCTGTCTAAACTAATCCAATCATTTAGTTCGATTTTATTGCACCGCTTACTGAAATGGTTGTTCAAGTTTAAATGGGTAAGGTAGTCTCCTCACACTGCTCCTAAACCTGGCCTTTTGGAAAAGCTACTAATGTGGCCTGTAAACCATGAGTTTCAGGCCACTGCATAAAGGGTAAAGCTAAGCATGTATAACCGATGTGAAATGGCTAGTTAGTTAGCGGTGGTGCGCGCTAATAGCGTTTCAATCAGTGACGTCACTCGCTCTGAGACTTGAAGTAGGGTTTCCCCTTGCGTTGCAAGGGCCGTGGCTTTTGTGGCGCGATGGGTAACGATGCTTCGTGGGTGTCAGTTGTTGATGTGTGCAAGGGTCCCTGGTTCGAGCCCGGGTTGGGGCGAAGAGAGGGACGGAACCTACACGGTTACACATGAAAACAAGGCCTTATGAGTTATGTAATTAATTGTCATAAAGAGTTTAATTGTAATGATAACATTCTCCTAGGAATTCACGTGGTGAAGGACGGAATGAAACAAATGCAGTCATGGGTGATAACTCTAGGCACTCTGGGAAATTAAATTGGAGGCGTGGCTTAATGGGGGCCTGATTATTTGTATGATTTTTTTTTCAAGCTGATAAAACTCAAATCTTGACCCCCTACAGTGACTATATCGGTTTGAGTAATGACTACAAAATCACTTTAAAGTAACTGTACTCCCATCAAGGTTTGTTTTCGTTTATCTGGTAGTCCTTTCAGAGAGGGGCAGGGCAGTGACTCACAGCCAGACAGGGAGCTCTGGAGTTGGGGTAGGAGAGGGGAGTGTGCTGGGTGGAGAGGGACCTCAGGACCAGAGGCAGTGGACGAGGAGAGGTCAAAGAGGAGACTGACAGGGTTGGGTTGCCCTTACAAAATCAAACACGTCAAATTTGCAGTTTCACATGTGAAAATCACCTTTTCACATGTGAGGAGAATGAAATATTTTCACTTCACATGAATTGCAAAAACATTCACATGTGAAAATTGGATATGTACCATGCACGTGAAAATCTCACTTTCACATGTGGAATTGCATTTTCACATGTGCATGGGTCCATGTACCTGTGAGCGTGTGGGTACTTGTGCATGTGTGTGTGCTTTGTTGTGCCTTTAATGGTGTTTACACACAACAGTGCTGCATGTGAGAACCGGATGATGTCATTCAGTTATAACCGGGCAAGGTCTTACGCAACACCTGTGTCACACTTCCATAGAGCATAGGTACAGTAGTTCACTCCGAAGATATGTGTGGGCCCATTGACGGGGAAGCTTTACAATCTTCATTTCAATGTTCAATTACAGAATTGTACAGCTCATCACAGAAGGTTCAATCCAGACCAGAAAGAGAACAGTATACTAGACGAGATGAAACTGGATAGTTGAAATAATTGGTGGACAGATTTGGTTTTTATGGATCTGACCTCTCTTTGAGTCTTTCCCAAAAATTTGACATTCTGTCAAACATACCTGTTTGAACAGACAAACTGGCCAAGATTTGATGAGCTATTATGTTATGTATCAAGGGTTAAAGTGAAGGTTCAACAATATCACTAGGATTACTTTGAGAACTATGGTTTACTGAAGCCCTGCTCCAAGTCACCTGGGCCGGAGCCAAGGGACTCACTCAGTCCAAAACCCCCTTACTTCCCTATCCTCCACACACAAAGTCAAACACACACACTCTGTTATCTTAACCACATTCATGTTCCCTCTCAGTTCTCTTGAATAGAAAGCATGCTTATTGCCCCAGTCCATTGACCCAATGACCAGTCCAGTCAGTATGAACCTTCCCATGGAGGTTTGTTTTCATTTCTCTGGTAGTCCTTTCAGAGAGGGGCAGGGCAGTGACTCACAGCCAGACAGAGTGCTCCGAAGTTGGGGTAGGAGAAGGGAGTGTGCTGGGTGGAGGAGGACCTCGGGACCAGAGGCAGTGAAGGAGGAGAGGACAAAGAGGAGACAGGCTGGGCAGGATTGGGCTGCCCTTACAAAGAAATGTGTTGTTTTCCCATGTTGAGCTTAAATTTCACACGTGAAACCATATATATTGTGGATACATTGTAGCTTCCATCAATGTAATTGTCTGCATCATTTCCAATCCCCCATATATTTTGGGGGTAAATATATATATTTATATATATACATACACATACCCATATATATATAAACATGCATACACATACATACATATGCATGTGTATGCATATTCACTAGCTGAATATGCAGAGCTAGCGGGCAAATATTAACTATTAAGCTAGCTAGTACCTATTCCATTTATGTGGCCTCGTCAAAGATGGAATCTTTGCTATCGTCAATTTATTCCAAGATCAGCATGCAGATGATGTAAGCTAGTGCTTCAAAGTCCCTGTGATAAGGTTAGCGATAAACTGAAGTCCAAACTGAACACTCTCTTCTACCATTGTCTTAAATATATTTAATGGTCTCGTTGCAAAAGCTAAATTGTCGCAAGGGAACTTTTATTTATTTCTTTTATTTCACCTTTATTTAACCCGGGTAGCAAAGATTATAGCAAACACCACTGAAACGGAATTTGTGCTCGCTAGCTTTGCAAATTCAGCTATTGTTGGAAGCCAGCCAATATGAAACAAACTATTAAAATTACAAAAGGTTGCAGCATATGTTGTGTAAATGGTGAACTCATACAGCTGTCAACTCTTGTCATTTTAATCCGTTTCACATTTGCTAGCTATCTTTTAGATCGAAGCCCAAATAGAACGATAAAAGATAAGATGATAGAAGCCCATCTCCTACTGTAAATAACCTACACACTGTGTGTGTGTGTAGCCAGCCAGCCAGGTAGAAAAATGGCAGAAAAATAAAAGACAGACATCAGAGTATTTTTCAGTACACCAAAACGCAAAGTAAGAACCCTAGTAGCCTAATATCTTAAAGACTAGTTGATAAAATGTTCATAAGAAAGAAATGAAATTCTAATGGAAATGTTTCACAATGATGTCATTAGGCAGAGCAGGCAACAGATGGCACACAGACAGCAGAGTTGGGGACAGATATGCAGGGACAGACTGGCAGAGACAGGGAGTCTCAGGTAAGTTTGTTGAGTCTTTGTTTGGCAACATGAAAGGTTCTCAATTTTTTGGACTTGTAAAATAGGAACATAATTGGAAAATGCCATGGATACCCCCACTCTCAACTTAAACTGGTGACTGAACTAAGATTTGTTAAAGGCAATGGTATTGCTGTTGTGATTAGTTGTGTAGTTTTGGGTACCGGTAGTTAGGAGTACGGCAAACACCTTATTTCTTTGGTTCCTTAATATACATTTACCATATTACAATGTAGGCTATGTGTTACAGCACTACTTTTGGTGTCCCCCTCAGGAATTGCTCTTGAGAAAATTTCATGTCATTGTCCCCTCCAAAGTTGATATCAGATTTTCGCCCCTGGATTTCACGTGACTGGGACTACAGGTATGCATCTGTTGGTCACGGATTTGGCTAATTCAGCCACACCCGTTGCTGACAGGTGTATAAAATCAAGCACACAGCCATGCATTTTCCATAGACAAACAATATTGACGAGCTTAGTGACTTTCAATGTGGCACGGTCAATGGATGCCACCTTTCCCTTTCCAACAAGTCAATTCGTCAAATTTCTGCCCTGCTAGAGCTGCCCCGGTCAACTGTAAGTGTTGTTATTGTGAAGTGGAAATGTCAGCGGCTCAGCCGCGAATTGGTAAGCCACACAAGCTCACAGAACGGGACCGCCAAGTGCTGAAGCACGTAAAAATCATCTGTCCTCGGTTGC
This sequence comes from Salmo trutta, assembly GCF_901001165.1. Lineage (NCBI taxonomy): Eukaryota > Metazoa > Chordata > Actinopteri > Salmoniformes > Salmonidae > Salmo > Salmo trutta. The sequence goes on along the minus strand of NC_042976.1, from coordinate 33,571,259 downwards.
AGCACTCACTACCGAGCTCAGAACTGCCTCCGGAAGCAATGTCAGCATAAGAACTGTTCGTCGGGAGCTTCATAAAATGGGTTTCCCTGGCAGAGCAACCGTACACAAGCCTAACATCACCATGGACAATGCCAAGCGTCAGCTGGAATGGTGTAAAGCTCGCCACCATTGGACTCTGGAGCAGTGGAAACGTGTTTTCTGAAATGATGAATCACACTTCACCATCTGGCAGTCCGACAGACGAATGTGGGTTTGGTGGATGCCAGGAGAACGCTACCTGCATAGTGGAGGAGTGGAGGAGCAATAATGGTCTGGGGCTGTTTTTCATGGTTCGGGCCCCTTAGTTCCAGTGAAGGGAAATATTAACGCTACAGCATACAATGACACTGTAGATGATTATGTGCTTCCAACTTTGTGGCAACAGTTTGGGGATGGCCCTTTCCTGTTTCAGCATGACAATGCCCCCATGCACAAAACGAGGTACATACAGAAATTGTTTGTTGAGATCGGTGTAGAAGAACTTCACTGTCCTGCACAGAGCCCTGACCTCAACCCCATCGAACACCTTTGGGAGTAATTGGAATGCCGACTGCGAGCCAGGTCTAATCGCCCAACATCAGTGCTCAACCTCACTAATGCTCTTGTGACTGAATGGAGCATGTCCCAGCAGCAATGTTCCAGCATTTAGTGGAAAGCCTTCCCAGAAGAGTGGAGGCTGTTATAGCTGCAAAGGGGGGACCAACTCCACATACTTTTGGTCATGTAGTGTACCTTAAAAAATTGCGCCTCACAATGGGCCTCAGGATCTCGTCAAAGTATTTCTGTATATTCAAATTGCCATCGATAAAATGCAATTGTGTTTGTTGTCTGTAGCCTATGCCTGCCCATACCATAACCCTAAAGCCACCATGGGGCACTCTGTTCACAACGTTGACATCATTAAACCACTAACCCACACGACACCATACACGTGGTCTACGTTTGTAAGGCCAGTTGGTCGTAATGCCAAATTCTCTAAAACAATGTTGGAGGTGGCTTATGGTAGAGAAATGAACATTAAATTATCTGGCAACAGCTCTGGTGGACATTCCTGCAGTCATTATGCCAATTGCATGCTCCCTCAAAGCATCTGTGGCGTTGTGTTGTGTGACAAAACTGCACATTTTAGCGTGCATTTTATTGTCCCTGGCACAAGGGGCACCTGTGTAATGATCATGCTGTTTAATCAGCTTCTTGATAAGCCACACCTGTCAGGTGGATGGATTATCTTTTGCAAAGGAGAAATGCTCACTAACAGGGATGTAAACAAATGTGTACACAAGTTTTGAGAGAAATAAGCTTTTTGTGCGTGTGGAACATTTCTAGGATCTTTTATTTCAGCTCATGAAACATGACCGACACTTGTTGGTCCCATGTTTCATGTTGCATTTATATTTGTGTTCAGTGTAGCTAATCATTCTAGTCATTCGAGCAGTGGAGTTCCCCTTGTATCTCAGGTGGGTACTGTAGGTTAGCCTGCCCTATGCTGTACCACCTGTACGGAAGACCAATGCTCAGGGCGCTAAAATAGCTTTTATTAATACAAATCTAAAGAAATGTCCTCAATGCTGTGGTAGAAAAGTATAATCCTGTATGTAAGCAATAAGCATGTAATGCTGCATGTGTCAAGAGGTCTGGACTTTTATGGCACATGATAACCACATAGTCACTGGTTCAAGACTCCATCCAGCTGTTCCCTCTCAACTGTTACATTAGTAATAAAGTCCTTTGAGATATGCTGCATATTATTCAGTGTTGACCTTTTACCTACTTTACGCTGTATGATAGTAATGTCTCTAAATATGACTAAACCTTAGCCACAATGGATTAACATGTGCCCACTGTTTCAAATGAGCCATGTTTTACACTGCCACATTGTAGCCTACCCACTGGAACATCCCTCTTAGAAATATAGGTGAAAAACAGTTACAACACTCAACTGACAAACATTCAGGTGGTTTTGGGAAAACCTTTCACCTATGGGAATAACACAAGTTCTGCTCCAGTGATATCCAACTCACACTGAGAAAAGTCCCACATCATGTGTTGACGATGCATATTTGTTGTGGACACTGCCACCATGTGTTTTTTCTTTGTAAACTGACCACATGCATCAAGTAGCAAAGTGACCACAGAGATACTGTACATTGATGCTTGTATAGTTTTTCACATTTGTGCTTGTACAGTAGCTGAATAGAAACTAAGGTCAACAATATCTTTCCCAAATGCAATCCTTCTAACAATAAAATATTTCATTGTTTGGTAGAAACTAAGGTCTATAGAATGTCCTTTCAAATTGAGTTGGAGAGCATACATCCAAGGCAAGAACGTCTTGTGGCACAAACAAAAAACGACCAACCCACTGGACAGACTTCAGTTCAACGTATAGTTTTGATTTACATTTGGTTGTGTTGTCAAGTAACGTGAATTCAACGTAAAATCAACAAAACATTTCACCATGTCGTTGGATGTAGGTTAAAAGTTGGGTGAAAAAAGGGCGTAATGCCCTTATGTTGATGACTTTTTGCAAATCTGATTATTTTTCCACATTGATTCAATGTTATCACATAGATTGTTTTGTGTTGAAATTACGTGGAAACAATGTGGATTCAACCAGTTTTTGCGCAGTGGGAAATGTGTGTTCAAGTTGAAGTTTGTTTATTAGTCATATACACATGATATACGTGGAGTACACAGTGCAACAAAACGATGACTGGCAGGTTCGCCTCTAGACAACGCAACAACAATAGAAAAGTAATTAAGTGAATAAAAGAGTAATACAAAATAAAAGCTCAATGAATAAAAATAGGATAGAAATGTACCTAAAATATAACACAAGGCACTCCAACTAATTGAAGTAGTTGGCCCAACGATGTCCGGGTTTGACCGTCATTATAAATTAGAATTTGTTCTTACTGACTTGCCTAGTAAAATAAAGGTTAAATTTTTTTTACATTTAAAAATTGTGCAATAAGTCATGGTGGGGGTGTGGGTGGTAGGGTGCAGGGAGACTGCAAGAGACTTTTGTTGTGCCGGTGGTCAGTCCCGGTTCAAGAGTTCAGTAGTTTGATGGCTTGTGGGTATAAACTCTGAGCCTGAAGGTCTGGGATCCAAACCAATTTCAGATCCATGAGTCACTGCAGAGCGACCCTGAGGTCCTACTCACCAGATCTGCCTTCACTCCAAAATCAGTCATAGGCAATGTAGGAATGCACAGGAGTGGTGTTGACAAACATAGCGTGAGCGGACAAAGGTTCCCATTGAGTCCTCTGCTCCTCACAACATGACCACGGGTGATGAAAGTAAAGTTAGGTAGTTTATTTTACACCTTGTATATGAAATATATCCGGTGACTCGGTGCGTAACAACTCAAACCCCTTGAAACATAACCCACCGCAACCAATGAGTCATGGCACCAGAACAGCCAGTTCAGGAATCCAGGGGAATTCTACCTCATTGGTTTTATAGGGATAACTTAACCGTCTCTAATGGCCTGTACGTAATAGGCTTACGGTTTGGTTAGGGTAATTCTGCATGTACAGGGATGTGCATAAATTACAAATTACAATTACAAAATACAACTACAAAATACTCTAAAGACCGATGTAATACACTAAATTACAATTAACTGAAATACATGTATTTTCTATTTTAAAATACATTTGTAAGTAGCCGGCCGAAAAGGAACAACATTCTCAGTAAGGGTTACAGAAACGTCTTACTTGCTATGACTGTGAAATGTTGTTGTTTATCTACCTTAGTTGAATGCATTGCCACTCTGGATAAGAGTCTGCTAAATGACCAAAATATAAATGTACAGTGTACAGTTGAAGTCGGAAGTTTACATACACTTAGGTTGGAGTCATTAAAACTTGTTTTTCAACCACTCCACAAATTTCTAGTTAACAAACTATAGTTTTGGCAAGTCGGTTAGGACATCTACTTTGTGCATGACACAAATAATTTCTCCAACAATTGTTTACAGACAGATTATTTCACTTATAATTCACTGTATCACATTTCCAGTGGGTCAGAAGTTTACATACACCAACTTTAAACAGCTTGGGAAATTCCAGAAAAAGATGTCATGGCTTTAGAAGCTTCTGATAGGCTAATTGACATAATTTGAGTCAATTGGAGGTTGTATTTCAAGGCCTACCTTCAAACTCAGTGCCTCTTTGTAGACCTCCACAAGTCTGGTTCATCCTTGGGAGCAATTTCCAAATGCCTGAAGGTACCACGTTCATCTGTACAAACAATAGTATGCAAGTATAAACACCATGGGACCACGCAGCCGTCATACTGCTCAGGAAGGAGACGCGTTCTGTCTCCTAGAGATGAACGTACTTTGGTGCGAAAAGTGCAAATCAATCCCAGAACAACAGCCAAGGACTTTGTGAAGATGCTGGAGGAAACAGGTACAAAAGTATCTATATCCACAGTAAAACGAGTCCTATCTCGACATAACCTGAAAGGCCGCTCAGCAAGGAAAAAGCCACTGCTCCAAAACCACCATAAAAAAGCCAGACTACGGTTTGCAACTGTACATGGGGACAAAGATTGTATTTTTTTGGAGAAATGTCCTCTGGTCTGATGAAACAAAAATAGAACTGTTTGGCCATAATGACCATTGTTATGTTTGGAGGAAAAAGGGGGATGCTTGCAAGCCGAAGAACACTATTTCAACCTTTAAGCACGGGGGTGGCAGCATCATGTTGTGGGGGTGCTTTGCTGCAGGAAAGACTGGTGCACTTCACAAAATAGATGGCATCATGTGGTAGGAAAATGATGTGGATATATTGAAGCAACATCTCAAGACATCAGTCAGGAAGTTAAAGCTTGGTCGCAAATGGGTCTTCCAAATGAACAATGACCCCAAGCATACTTCCAAAGTTGTGGCAAAATGGCTTAAGAACAACAAATGCACATTGATGGATTAATTGATTTTATACTATACAAAGGAAAATTACTTGAATTTGTCTAAAACTAATCCAATCTGTAAGGGGTTGGATTTATTGCACCCGTTACTGATAGTTAAATCCTTCACCATAGCAGTCACGATTAGTGCAGGTTATGGGTGATAAAAATATTCAACTTGTTTGATTTCCTCCCTCTGTCTGGATTCCGATAGGAATTACTAATCACTTCACAAACCAGTGTAGCTTGACTTGAGGGTTGGATGTTGCCAATGAGACAGGATTTCAGACCACAATATTGGGAATAACTAGGCCATAACTAAGGGCCTTATGAAATGTGTAATATGTGGCCATAAAGGGTTTAATTAAGCAATAAGGCCTGAAGAGGTGTGTTATATGGCGGATATACCACGGATAAGGGCTGTTCTTATGCATGACGCAACGCGGAGTGCCTGGGTAATAGCTGTACCCAGGCACTCTGCATTGCATCGTGACTAAGAACAGCCCGTAGCTGTGGAATATTGGCCATATACCACAAACAACGAGGTGATTTATTGCTATTATAAACTGACTACCAACGTAATTGGAAGAGTAAAAAAAAGAAATGTGTCATACCTGTGGTATAGGGTCTGATATACCACACCGTTCAGCCAATCAGCATTCAGGGCTCTAATTACCCAGTTTATTATTTTAATTAAAACACATTCAGTTAGGCAGTCACTTGGTGAAAGTTTCAGGAATAGGTGACATTAAATGCAACAACCATGTCTCCTGTCACTAACAAGCACAGTGATGGGTGGGTATCGCTCACATTCACTAGAAAGGCATGTGAAATATGCAAATACATCTTTACACCCTGTTAAAACAATACCCTCAGTGCTGCTACCTGTTTGTGAAATGTATATATTTGAAATGGGCTATATACTCCCTGTGTGCGACCGTTTCAACTTCTACGAACGGCGCTTACTCACGACTTATAAAGTTGCCGCTTCCTCGCGCGCGACACACATCCGCATCGGGCATGAGCGCGTGGTGACTCACGAGACGCGCGAGGAGCCTATTTCTGGACGGTATATATAGAGTGATGCGCACATTGGGAGGCACAAACTTGAACTTAGCTTAGTTGACAGACAATATTCAAAGTATATCTTCACTAACACTAGTACAGAAAGAGAGCCCTGTGTTCAGATTCTGGAACAGTAATTTATGTGTGTTCTTAATTACACTGTTCTTGTTTATTCCAGTGTTGACTGTTTGTTTCTATTTTGAAAAACAATGGCAATGTGAAAATGCATTATAACACCTTTGCTATGGGAACTAATATATACTTGCCCTATAGGCCTAGTGAAAGTTGGACAATGCAATTAAGAAAACTGCCATTTTCAAAATAATTCAAAGAGGGGGAAACATACCTAAATATTTAATCAGTGCATACAACTAATAGGGAAACAGTCTAAACAAGTCATAAACATGTTGTCAAGGCATGAGCAGAATGGGAATTAACTACACTACCAGTCAAAAGTTTGGAGTTTGGACACACCTTCTCATTCAAGGGTATTTCTTTATTTTTTACTATTTTCTACATTGTAGAATAATAGTGAAGACATCAAAACTATGAAATAACACCTATGGAATCATGTAGTAACAACAAAAGTGTTAACAATTCAAAACATATTTTATATTATTCAAAGTAGCCACCCTTTGCCTTGATGATAGCCTTGCACACTCTTGGCATTCTCTCAAAAGCCTTCATGAGGAATGCTTTTCCAACAGTCTTGAAGGAGTTCCCAATTATGCTGAGCACTTGTTGAATGCTTTTCCTTCACTCTGCAGTCCAACTCAATTGGGTTGAGGTCGGATGATTGTGGAGGCCAGGTCATCTGATGCAGCACTCCATCATTCTCCTTGGTCAAATAGCCCTTACACAGCCTGGAGGTGTGTTATGGGTCATTCTCCTGTTGAAAAACAAATGACAGTCCCGCTATGCGCAAACCAGATGGGATGGCGTATCGCTTCAGAATGCTGTGGTAGCCATGCTAGTTAAGAGTGCCTTGAATTCTAAATAAATCACTGACAGTGTCACCAGCAAAGCACCCCCACACCATCACACCTCCTCCATGCTTCACGGTGGGAACCACACATGCAGAGATCATCCGTTCACCTACTCTGCATCTCATAAAGACACAGCGGATGGAACCAAAAATCTCAAATTTGGACTCATCAGACCAAAGGACAGATTTCCACCGGTCTAATGTCCATTGCTCATGTTTCTTGGCCCCAGCAAGTCTCTTCTTATTATTAGTGTCATTTACTAGTGGTTTCTTTGCAGAAATTTGACCATGAAGGCCTGATTCACACAGTCTCCTCTGAACAGTTGATGTTGAGATGTGTCTGTTACTTGAACTCTGTGAAACATTTATTTGGGCAGTAATCTGAGGTCCAGTTAACTCTAATGAACTTATCCTCTGCAGCAGAGGTAACTCTGGGTCTTCTTTTCTTGTGGCGGTCCTCATGAGAGCCAGTTTCATCATAGCGCTTGATGGTTTTTGCGACTGCACTTGAAGAAACTTTCAAAGTTCTTGACATTTTCCGGATTGACTGACCTTCATGTCTTAAAGTAATGACCGACTGTCATTTCTCTTTGCTTATTGGAGCTTTTCTTGCCATAATATGGACTTGGTCTTTTACCTAATAGGGCTATCTTCTGTATACCCACCTTGTCACAGCACAACTGATTGGCTCAAACACATTAAGAAGGAAAGAAAATCCACAAATGAACATTTAAGAAGGCAAACCTGTTAATTTAATTGCATTCCAGGTGACTACCTCATGGAGCTGGTTGAGAGAATGCCAAGAGTGTGCAAAGCTGTCATCAAGGCAAAGGGTGGCTACTTTGAAGAATCTCAAATCTCAAATATATTTTGATTTGTTTAACACTTTTGTGGTTACTACATGATTCCATATGTGTTATTTCATAGTTTGATGTCTTCACTATTATTCTACAATGTAGAAAATAGTACAAATAAAGAAAAACCCTTGAATGAGTGGGTGTGTCCAAACTTTTGACTGGTACTGTACATCATGGGCTCCCAAGTGACGCAGCGGTCTAAGGCACTGCATCTCAGTGCTAGAGGTCTCACTACAGATACCCTGGTTTGAATCTAGGCTGTATCACAACCAGCTGCAATTGGGAGTCCCATAGGGCGGTACACAATTGGCCGGGGTAAACTGTCATTGTTTATAAGAATTTGTTCTTAACTGACTTGCCTAGTTAAATAAATAAAACATGTATCTGTGTGGTCCTGATGGTGCATAGCAGAAGTGATAAATACTGCTCATCATCAACCAAAGATACAGCCTCTGCATTGCCTGAAGCTTTATAATGAAGTACTTTAGAATATACCTTCCACTTATTAGCTTATTCTGGTTGAGAAACAGAATATCCTACATGATACCAATCCTTGCTCTCTCTCCATCAATCCAATGAACATGCTTCTAACCCAACTAACCTTGTCCCTCACATTTTTCACCAAACTACCACTTCCACAAATTACTGTGCTTCAATCTGGGCTGGTGAAAATACAGATTTAGGATCTTAATTTGAACCAGTTTACTACAGCAGGAAAATAATCCTGCAGCAACAGGAAATGTGGATTATAATTAATGGACATTTTTTGTAGGGGTTGATCCATTTTTTTTGTATCGGCAAATCATCTCTGGAAATTACACGTTTTTTTTTATCCTTGAATGCACTACAATATTGCATTTTCTGCTGTGCAACAAAAATTTTAGCAACAAGAGACTGATCAAATGAAGATCTTACATCTGTACTTGAGCTCAGAAGTATAATGCTACCCCCCTGTACATCCCATTTCCTCTCCCAAAACATTGACATGTGTGTTATGTGCCGAAGTGTGTGTGACTCACGGGATATAAGATTTAAAACAAAGTGGAATGGAACGCACACCAGCTGAGTCACTTTGTGAGTAACACACTTGGAATACACCTTCAGCATTTAATAACTGCTTTGAACTAAGGATCTGCGCTTTCTTGAATGGGTGGTGGGTGTGTGTGTGGGTGTGTCTGTGGGTGGGTCTCACCACATCAGACTCACTATTGGGCGACCTCTCTCAAGCTTAGCTAGAGTGACACCTTCTGGTTATGCATTGGTTCTGCAGGCTACAACTAAGCCCAGGATGTTCATACTTAACTAAAGGTTCATTTTAATATCCAATATCTACAAGTACAGCAATACAACAACGTGGACCTAAGTGAACCTGGGCTCCCTTCGGGAGGCTGCAACACTATAGAACATTCAGATAGAAATAGATTGTGTAAAACAGATAGGACTGTCGGCCATGCATAATAAGGAATTGTATTGGTTCACCTCTGTGAGCGCTATGCAGTAGATGCGTCCAGACCACTGGATTTCTAGGCTGATCCCAGATCTGTTTGTGCTATCTTGGTCATTGTTAACACTCAGGGCATCTCACCCACTTAGTGAGTGAGGCTACAAGGCCTCCGGGTGTCAGGTTTGGACTGCCCACATTAAGGAGGTCAGGTGGGACTGAGTGGTATGGGTGGGGTTAGGGGTCACGTGTTACAGGCTAGCTCAGGGTTGTGGCCAAGGTCGGAGGAAACGCATCCACGGCAACAGGGCTATCTGCATCCTCCATGTGTTTCCTGTTGAGGTGCTGCTATTCAGGGTGGGTTGGAGAGAAAGAAAGAGAGAAAAAGAGAGGGACATGGAGCGAGACAGAGAGCGAGAGAGAGAGGAGAGAGAAAGAAAAGACTGACGAGGCCAAAGCTGAGTTGTTTGTATTAAGTTTCTGTCTGAGAACGTATCAGCGTGAGTGTGTGTCAGTATGTCTATGCATGTGTGAACGTATTTGTGATACGTGTATGAGAGTGTGCGTGTAGTGAGTGTGTATGGTCCTTCTCTCGATTCATCCCATCATGCCCCTAAAGCGTTGTGATCAGAGGGCCGTGGGGTCTGTGAGGTTGACAGTGTGTGTGTTGAGTTGGCTGCTATGTGTGTGTTGGGCTCCATCAGTAGTGGAGGCTGCTGGTACTCCCCCTGCTCCCCAGCAGAAAGCCCTCATCCTGCAGAGAGCCTTTCTGGGGCTGGACAAGTGCAATGCCTGCGTGGGGACGTCCATCTGCAAGAAGCTCTTTAAGGATCAGATAAGGTAGGTGTGTCTGTCTGTCTTACTAAGAATCAATAGCTGGGTACAATAGCGCTGATTTTGCTCTCGCCTCTCAACTATTAAATACTTGTAAGTCCCTTTACAGTGAGCTCAGAACAGCACAAGGGATTGAATGTACGAATATGTCACAGTCTTAGTGAATTGACGGTGTTATGACATAGATAGACATCTATAATTGTCTGTGACCTGCTGTCCTAGTTGAATGGTTGTCAACCAACACCTGTGGTCATGATTCTGGGGGAAATCACACACAAACATGTTTCCTGTGCACGTAGTACGGTATATTCCTAACAGACTTCGATGTTACAGTAACGTGTGGCAAGAGTCCTTGAGTAATATTATGACAAAACATTTTCCACATACAGTGGTTAATGTTGATACACCCAAAACACACGGCACGCAATGTCCCAAGTCACCTGTGAAACTTCTGCCATCTGCCAGAGAAAATGGTTCAATTTCCATTGTTTCCAACGGATGCCGTGCAATGGCCAGGAAAGATCAACTGAGCCTCAACTGTGATCCAAGACTAACATAGACTAAGAAGACGAACATAGAAAATATCAGGGTAATACATTTGTTTTCTGATTATGATTTTTAACTTAATCTTATGACAAGCCACCATATCGGCAACTGTTCAAGTGGCCAACTCAAGGTTTGGTTACATTCTCCACACTGCTTTTCCTCTAACATACAGTATTTCAAAGTATACTTTGGGTGCATCTCAGTTGTCTTGAGTAGCTTCCCCACCGCAGCTTGAATCACCCCCTCATCTCCCCGCCCCAGGTTTGATTGGTGGATGTCCCCGGATACCACACTCCCATTGGCTGAGAAGCAGAGTTTCCCGGGGAACCTTACAGATGATTCATTAAGCTGGCGTCCTGTGGTCTTGTCGTTCCTCTCCTCCCCCCGTCTGCACTCGTCCTCTGACCGTTCAATCTGTCGCTCGGTGGGACGGCAGGGTCCCTGCAGCATCGAGGCCGTCCTCAGGGTCACACCCAGATTCCAGAGCTTGAACCAATCACATCTTCTGCTGCCCCATATTGTGAAGGTATGCATAGGTAGATCAATATATATAGAGATATGTACACTATATATACAAAAGTAAGTGGACACCCCTTCAAATTAGTGGATTTGGCTATTTCAGCCACAGCAGTTGGTGACAGGTGTATAAAATCGAGCACACAGCCATGCAATCTCCATAGACAAACATTGGCAGTAGAATGGCTTTCTGAAGAGCTCCGTGACTTTCAACGTGGAACCATCATAGGATGCCACCTTTCCAACAAGTCCGTTTGTCAAATTTCAACTAAGTGCTGTATTGTGAAGTGGAATCGTCTAGGAGCAACAATGGCTCAGCCGCGAAGCGGTAGGCCACACAAGCTCACAGAACGGGACTGTGCTGTCCTTGAGTTACAAACTGCCTCAACGTCAGCACAATCACTTTTAGTCGGGAGCATGAAATGGGTTTCCATGGCTAAGCAGCCGCACGCAAGCCTAAGATCCTCATGCGTAATACCAAGCGTTGGCTGGAGTTGTGTAAAGCCATTGGACTCTGGAGCAGTGGAAACGCAGTCTCTGGAGTGATGAATCACACTTCACCATCTGTCAGTCTGACGGATGAATCTGGGTTTGGCTGATGCCAGGAGAACGCTACCTGACCCAATGTATAGTGCCAACTGTAAAGTTTGGTGGAGGAGAAATAATGGTCTGGGGCCATTTTTCATGGTTCGGGCTAGGCCCCTTAGTTCCAGTGAAAGGAAATATTAATGCATAGCATACAATGACATTCTAGATGATTCTGTGCATCCAACTTTGTGGCAGCAGTTTGGGGAAGGCCCTTTTCTGTTTTAGCATGACAATGCCCCTGTGCACAAAGCAAGGCCCATACAGAAATGGTTTGTCGAGTTCAGTGTGGAAGAACTTGATTGGCCTGCACAGAGCCCTGATCTCAACCCCATCGAACACCTTTGAGATGAATTGGAATGCCGACTGCGAGCCTGCCCAACATCAGTGCCCAACCTCACTAATGCTCTTGTGGCTGAATGGAAGCACGTCCCCGCAGCAATGTTCCAACATTTAGTGGAAAGCCTTCCAAGAAGAGTTGAGGCTGTTATAGAAGCAAAGGGGGGGGGGGGGGACCAACTCCATATTAATGCCCATTATTTTGGAATGAGATGTTCGACGAGCAAATGTCCACATACTTTTGGTCATGTAGTGTATACTGTATATGACTTAGGGACTGGTAGGGGTGTGAATAGATGTTAACAGGTAGAGGTGTGGATGGGTACAGATGTGCAAACAGGTGAGTAAACGTCAATATTCTGTAACGTGGCACCCTCCTGAAACCTTGGCTGTACCCCATCCAGGGTTTGGCACCTCCCCTGTTGCGCTGTCCCTCCCAGAGACTGCTGGACCGCGTTGTGCGCCGCTATGCTGAGGTGGTGGACGTGGGCAGTGTTCAGATGAAGCACTTCTCAGAGAGAGACAAACTACGGCTGCTCTACACACTAGCTGTCAATCAACAGCCTCTCATACTGCAGGTGGGCCAGAGACATACATAGATACTCACAGCCAGTTTCCCTGACACAGATAAATCCTAGGACTAAAAAGCATGTTAAAATGTAGATTCTCCATTGAAAGTGTTTATTTTTGCAAGAACTAGGAATAATCTGTTTCCAGGAAACCAGCCCTTGAGTGCAGGCATAAGTATACTGTAGCATTCTCAGCACAAAACCAGGAAACTTGTGGACATCGTTCTGTAATGGCTTTGGACGGATTTGGATGACTGATGTAATCAAGGTTGTGGGTTCACCAGTTACTGTATCTAGCTTTACTTTAACAATACTGACAATAGAAAGGTTATAGCTATTGGCACCCTATAAATACACGGACCATGGAGATTTTGATACACAATAAAAGCAGCAAAGACCTCAGTTGACTGTGTCCGAGAACAGAAGGAACAGTACCCCCTATAGGTGTAACCAAAACAAACACCATGTTCCCTCCTCATCACCAGATGTTCCCAGGCACCGAGGGCTGGCCATTCCCCCGCTACCAGGGCTCGTGTGGCAGGCTGATGGTGTGGGCAAGCTCCAGACCTCTGTGGGGCCTTTATGGTTCCTCCAGGGAGTTTGTCCAGAGGGTGGACGTGGCCTACCAGCTACTCCATATCACCCAGGGCCTGGGCCACAACAGTCTGGGTTTCCTGCTCTACTACACCAGGCTAGGGGAGGATATGTTTGGCCTGCAGGATGACCAGCGAGTGTTCATCACAGATGCCAGCAGCATAGGGGTCATTGACCTGGAGCAGGGTGAGTGGAACAAATGGGTACTGGCTCTGTCGTTAGAGGATAGGGGGACTCTGCAAATGTGATGTGGATGATGACGATTGTGTTGATGACGACAATAAGGGGTTTCACATTCCCAAAGAACTCAAAGCTCTTTTACAAAGGGTTGGGGAATCGGGGCGGGCTCACCTCATCCATAACAGTGAAAATACAGTATATGTTCATAGCTGGGAGAGTCAAAAAGAGTCAGAGATGTGATCAGAATAAATATTCCTTTGAATATTCCTTAAAAGTACGTATAGTTATGAGCTTATTGTGTGGCTTACACAAGCATGTCTGTCTGATCCACTGCATAGAAACAAATCAAATCAAAGTTTATTTGCCATGTGTGCCTTACAGTGAAATGCTTACTTACAGGCTCTAACCAATAGTGCAAAAGAGGTATTAGGTGAACAATAGGTAAGTAAAGAAATAAAAACAACAGTGAAAAACAGTAGCGAGGCTACATACAGACACCGGTTAGTCAGGCTGATTGAGGTAGTATGTACATGTAGATATGGTTAAAGTGACTATGCATATATGATGAACTGAGAGTAACAGTAGCGTAAAGAGGGTTTGGCGGGTGGTGGGACACAATGCTCATAACCCGATCAGCCAACACACAAGCAGACAGGGAGTTTTCCAGAAACATCACTGTACTATCAAGGTTCAGTCTTTAATCATTATCAGCCGGATGTAGCTGATAGTGTTATTTAGAACCTCACACAGGAAGGATATTTTTTACCCTGTTCCTCTTTTTTGAAACCGTCAATTAACACTTCCTTTTTTCTGTTCTGCAAATCATTATATTGGGGTCACAAACATCTGTGCTCTTATCAGACAAGTTTAGGTAGAACCTCCCTGTTTCAAAACATTTTCTCCCTATTGAACACAACCCAGGTTTATTTTGTGTGCTAGTAATCAGAGGCAATGGTGCCTCTTTTAGCTCTTCTACTGAGATGCTGTGTGCTGTAACAGAATTGTAAGTACCTACAACAGACGAAAAAGCTCCCTGGCAATGAGAGTAGTTAAGTTCCTTTCTTTATGAAACAAAGGCAATATATTCCACTGTATCAGATATACGGAAACTCAGTGGGGACATTTAATGATGTCAGTTATCTTTGTGTTGGTCAGGATCCTTGCTGTGGCATCATATGGAAGATTGGGTTGGAATAACGTGGGCAATGGGCCCACACACAGACTAGGGAAGTTTATCCCTATGACTGTCATCTCAGCAGTAAAAGAGGACTCAGTGGCAAACCTTGTTTGTCGATGTTACAAACTAGGGAATGGATGCAGAGAAATTATACAGTATAGGTATTAAAACGTATACACTGAGTATACCAAACACTAGGAACACTTTCCTAATATTGAGTTGCACTCCCAGACACTCATCTAAAACAACAACTGCGCGTTGTTGGAAAAGGTCCCGTAAGTAAACATTTCACTGTTAAGCCATGTTCATATCGGCAGTTTGAAGAGACTCAAATCCAATTTTTGGCATATCTGATTCAAATCTGTTATTTTTCCTGCAGTCTGACCGACAGGTTTGAAAAACAAAACTTATTTGAGCATTAAAGCCTGCAGTGTGAACACGGCTTTAGTCTACATCTGCATGTGACTAATAACATTTGACATCACCTACACTTATCCAGTCTTTTTAGTAAGGGTCAAAGCATTTGGATATGGTCACACTTACACTCTCTCTTCCAGGGTTCCCCCCAGACCGTCCCTCCCAAACAGGCTCTGATGGGGACATCTTCTCCTGCCTGGGTCAGGGTACATCCCCCTGCCATCGCTCTCCTCCCTGCAGCTCTGTCCGCCCTACCCAGAGCCTCACTCTGCTCTGCACAGCACTCCTGCCCAGACTGCTGCTCACAGAGAGGGGGGCCCAGACAACCAGGCTACCCATGGAGGGTGAGGCAGAGGCGGGGAGGTTGGCAAGAAACGTGCCCCTGTTGCTGGGTGTGTGTGCAGACCCTAGCCAGCCTGACTGGAGGATTATGGCAGCAGTAGGATCTCTGATGGACCTGCTAAAACCCATGAGGCCCTGCAACCCACACTACACCTACAGGTACCCAGAGTGCAGATACAACCAAGACTACTGAGAGCTGGCAGGACTACAATACCCATACTACCCTGCTACAGCCATAGACAAATGTTAAGTCCACAGGTGCCCAGAGTGCACATATGAACTGGGATCCAGACAGTTGGTGGGACCGTGCTTCTACACCTGCATTGCTTGCTGTTTAGGGTTTTAGGCTGGGTTTCTGTACAGCACTTTGATATATCAGCTGATGTAAGAAGGGCTATATAAATACATTTGATTTTTGACTGCAGAGCTTTGATATTAGACTGACAACGGGACTCTGGAGTGTTGTGTGCTGGAATGACTATGCACTGAGCTGAGTTGACTATGCACACAAAAGGGGGTGGTGGTTCTGCACGGGGCAGTGTATGTGAAGTCTGTAGTACTTAGCAGCTTGTAGTGCTTGCCTGCTGCTTACCTGCTTTAGACCTCAGCTACTTTCAGGTAGTGAACCGGTCACAGTAGCTCTGTGCATCATAGGAAAGATGAACATGTAAAGAAGAAGCATGAGAAGTTCCACATGTAAATAAAGAAATTCTGTTAAATGATGCATAAAACATCCTTCAAACAATAAAAGCATTTCAAGGAGGGTCTCTGCACAATGCTTTGCTAAAGCAATTTTATTCATTTAGAAAACAGGAGGGGCCGTGTATAAAATGACACGACTCCTTCAAATTTAATGGCAGGAAATTACAGCATTCCAACAAAGATTTTCAAGCAATAAATATGCATTTTATAAATAAGGTAAATTTACAACAAGATTAGAAATAAAATGAAAATCACAAATTAAAGTTTATTCCTTAAAAGTCTATGTGCAACCCATTTCTCTTGGTGACTTGGCTGTTTTTCTCTCTCATTTTATTCATTTTTTTTACCTACAGAACCAAAACATTAGTATGGTTCCAAAATAACAATAAAAGCTGTAAAAAATATATAAAATCGCTCAAACTCTTCACATTACAAAATGTTGTTTTCTTATTATTTCTTGCCCAAAGTAGTATCTATCTAACATACAAAAGACCAGCTATGCTAGGACTTAGACTCATCTCAAGGGAAACAAACTTAGAGATGTATATCAGCCCACAAACAGAATTAAAAAAGGAACAATTCTGCAAGTCAGTAGTCTGTGTGACGTTGTTGCCAGTTATAACATAATATATACAAAAAGTCGCAAGTCACTATTTTTTATCAATTTTTGTGTGTTTTTCTAGAGAAGTTCCAGCTAAGCCAGGCAGCATTGGAACAGTCTGGTGGCAGTAGCTGGCAGGAGTAATGCCCTCCCCCTCCAGTCCTCTAGGGGGAGGACACCTCTGCTCTGCTCTGGGCAGGTTGCATAGACACACAGCTTTTCACACAGCTGCCTTGTGGGATAGCTACAGAGAGCAGTGGAGGACTGCTGGCTTACTTCCTGAATATCAGAAAAGGGTATTCTGGTAGGTTTCGGGAGTCCAGGGAGGATTCTTATTGTCCTCAGAACAACAGAATGTTACCGTCAAGAGGAGGAAGGCAGAGGAGCGGCCTGTGGAGGGAGAGAGAGGGATGAGATCATTTTGGCTATGTAAACAGTTAAACATTAAACTCCTAAAGCCTTACTAGTGAACTAGTACACTTTTACAAAGTGTGCATGATCATATACTCTTACTTGAACTAATGTGAATTCTGACTCACCAGTGTGTAGACTTACTACTTTCAATACTATCACATTTTAAGAGTGAATCTTCTCTTCAATGATACCATATGACAGTGACTGCAGTAATTATGCAAGGAGGAATGATAGCCTAAGTGAATGTTGGCTCCTTGCACAATGCACGTCTCCCTCGGTCCCTCTGGCTTGTCAATATGGTGTTTATGCCGATTTATTTTTCCACTTGTTTATGCCTCCATCCTTGGTACAGTAGCTAGTTAGCTAGCTTGATTTGCACTGTTTTAGCATTTCTAAGCACACCACTTGACCAGGTATTAGATTAGGGGAAGCAAAATGAAATACTCCTCCTTGGGGGACTTTTAGGGAGATTTAATGTAGAAAAATGTCATAAAAGACCCGAACACTTCACCTCTATATGCCTGTCACAAACTCAATGGCAAGGGAAACTTTGTGGGCCGGACCCAGAATATAATGTTGCAAATTTGCTAGTGAGATCTCAAGATAGGTAGAGTAGAAGCAGAGTAGAGAAACAATGCAATTGAAAGACAACCTGAACAAACTTTCATGCATAGAAAATATGATTTATATAGGACATTTATTTTCATCAGGATATTTTCTGCTGGACAATTTATCAGGCAGTTTTATTTGTCTGCTTTTATATATTTTTAATCAGCCAAGAGTCGGCAATTACCAGCTAATGGAAACACTGGTGTAAACTATTCATGTGACGTGGTCATTAACCTATTAGTCATCATAAAATCACAAGTGTCCTTGCTGACTTACGAGTGTGAACTGGTCGTAGACCTGGGTGAGGTCGTCCATCTTGTACTGCTCCAGCACCACAAAGTTATCCAGGTTACAGCTCCCCCTACGGGCACAGTCCTGACAGTGCACCACGTACGTCTTCCTGCTGTTGCTCTCACTGGTTACAAACAGCAGGTCAAACACCTCCACCTGCAGATGGAGAGAGAGGTGAGATTGTGAAAGGAGGTAGGTGTGCGCGCGTTCACATGTGTGTATGTGAACGTTTAAAGATTAAAATGTTAAATCACTACCCAAATTAGTTTTTTTTTTCTCACAAAATTTTAAATCACAGTGCAGTTATGACAAAACTACCACTAAACAGCTCCTGATCATCATCACAAAGGGAAAACATTTTACAAATAGGCCTACCTAATGCAACAATGGGAGTCTGGATGCGCAGCACACGTGTTTAGATGGAGCGGTCGGATAGAAATTGAGTAAGACACGTAACGGAGAGAAAAGAGAATGTGGGGAGAAGAAATGTGATCACTTGGCTAGGTTTATTTTTTTGTTGTGAGTCGCTAATGCACACAAGAGGCTTTTTGCCCCTTGCCAGATAGCCGCTGTGAATAAAAATGTGTTCTTAATTGACTTGCCTGGTGAAATAAAAGGTTAAATCAAAATAACAAATGGAAAGAACACTAGAGTCAACATGAATTAAAGGTTGCTTTCGGGACAACATTACAGCTGCCCGAAGCAGATTCCAGATGGCGCCTACTGTATGACTGCGGTAGCACTTCATTGCCCCAGAGAGATCATACCACGCAATACAAATTGACGTGGAATTTTAATTAAACGTTCTAACGGAAAACCGAATTTTTTTTTATTGTTGCAGTTTTAAATTGAAGAAAATTTTTCTCTTTGTCACATCCCTAGTGTGTGTACCTCGCAGATGCTGCAATAATGTGCGGGCTCGTCCCTGGTCCTGCCATGCCACACCAGCTCCTTGCCTGCCGCCTGCAGCAGCTCCCGCAGCATCTGACACTGCTTCAATGTCCGCAGCAGACAGTACCTAGCAGAGACAGACGCGTACAGGGGTTAGCTGTGTGTGTGTGTGCGTGAGAGAGTGAGTGAGTGAGTGTGAGCGAGAGAACAAATGACGTATGTGGGCGTGTGACTCACTTGATCATCTGGAAGAGCTTGCTGTCGGACACTTTGATGTTCCTGGCCATGTTCCAGGAGAGGTGTATCATGGGGACGATGGACTTCACGCTTTGCAGCTTATTCCACTCATATCGCTCTACCGCCAGCTTATACTGGTATGCTGGAGAGAGGGAGACATGGAAGGAGAGGGAAAATGGGATAAAGGGGAAAGGGGAGCAGGAAGATGAGAATCAAATGACAATTCAATTTCAAACTTCACTATGTCATAGCCACAAGTTGACACTGTCATACGCCTAGTTTCCTGAAACAAGTCACGTGTCACGAATCCCTACTTCACAGGAGAGGCAGAAATAACTTCTGGAACACGTTAACTTTCATATACCTAAATAAAAAACTTGTATGGCATCTATAAATATGAATAAAATTCTTATTACGAGCCTAGTTGGTTTAGCCACGGAAAAGGTCATGGATGGGCTGGACATGCCGAGAGATGAGTTCAGATTGGTCTGCCATGTAGCATGCTTCTGTATATAACATGAGCTGCTCAGTATGTGTAGGTAATCCTTTCTAACACGGCTTTTTGGAACGGTATCACAAAGAACTGTGATAATGTTGCCAATGCTCTCCACTCTCTGGAGGACCGAGTTTTGAAATCAGTGGAATGCCCAGTGGAAGTAGAGTGTGATAGCTAAGGAGATGGAGAAAATTCAGGCGTTTGATTGCAAATATATGCGGAGGGAGTTGAAAAGAGAATACACAAAGACTGTTGTATAAAACACCTGTCTCCAGATTACATCGTCAAACTAAGTCCAACCATGGCATCCGTGACAGAGAGGGAGAAGCGTTCATCCACGAATATGGGTAAGAGAGTCTAGCTAGCTACATTTTCAGATATAAGTTTATAATTGTCAGAAAGTCGAAATTGCAAGTTAAAGCGTACTGTTAGCTAGCTAGCTTAACGTTTGCTGACTGGCTCACTAGCTAGCTAATGTTATGTATCTGATCTGTGTAATAATATTAGTCATATCTCTGAGCCATTTGCATTGCTAGCTAGCTAACATTTAACCTATTTGGTTAGCTTTAGCTACCTGTAGATTCATGCAGGGTAGTAACGTTATGAGTTGGGATTATGGATCATTGTTTAGCTAGCTACATGTCTAAACAAAAGACTCCACTATGAAAGTAACATTTCACTGTACCGTTTACACGTTCTTTATCCTGTGCCTGTGACAAATAAACAGATTTAATTTGATATAGTGTGTGTTTAGAAGAGACAGTAATGTGAAGAACAACATGACCAGCACTGAAGTCAAATTATGATATAATGTTAGGCCAACGAGACAATGTCCTAGTTAAAAAAAATATCTGGTAGAATGCCCTGCTTTTATTTCGTCACACTCACAACCGTAAGCTATTTTCTGTAATTAGCTCAACCATTAACTTGTAATTCATGATCTTGTTGTGAGTTTATTTTCCTGTAATAATTAATACAAATTAGCTAAAGTTAAGATGTTGTCAGCTATATATGGTCAGTATTTGAACTAGATAGCTAGCTAACATTAAGTTAGCTGGCTAACATGTTTGAAACTAACCAAAACATTGTATAGAAAGTTGCTTTTAGTTGCCAAATTTGCTAGATTGACATATTCCACAGCATTCGGAAAGTATTCAGACTCCTTGACTTTTCCCACATTTTGTTACGCTATAGACTTATTCTAAAATTGATTCAATTGTTTTTCCCCCCTAATCAATCTACACACAATAACCCATAATAACAAAGCAAAAACAGTTATTTTAGTTGAAAATAATACATTTACATAACTATTCAGGTCCTTTACTCAGTACTTTGTTGAAGCACCTTTGGCAGCAATTACAGCCTCGGGTCTTCTTGGGAATGGCGCTACAAGCTTGGCACACCTGTATTTGGGGAGCTTCTCCCATTCTTCTCTGCAGATCCTCTCAAGCTCTGTCAGGTTGGATGGGGAGCGTCGCTGAAAAAGCTATTTTCAGGTCTCTCCAGAGATGTTCGATCGGGTTCAAGTCCGGGCTCTGGCTGGGTCACTCAGGGACATTGAGACTTGTTCCGAAGCCACTCTTGCATTGTCTATTAGCTGTGTGCTTAGGGTCGTTGTCTTGTTGAAAGGCTAACCAGGTTTTCATCAAAGATCTCTGTACTTTGCTTCGTTCATCTATCCCTTGATCCTTCTGAGTCTCCCAGTCCCTGCCGCTAAAAAACATCCCCATAGCATGCTGCCACTACCACCATGTTTCACCGTAGGGATGGTATTGGCCAGGTGATAGGCAGCGCCTGGTTTCCTCCAGACGTGACGCTTGGCATTCAGGCCAAATAGTTTGATCTTGGTTTCATCTTTCATCAGACCAGAGAATCTTGTTTCTCATGGTCTGAGTCCTTTAGGTGCCTTTTGGCAAACTCCAAGCGGGCTGTCATGTGCCTTTTTACTGAGGAATGGCTTCCGTCTGGCCACTCTACCATAAAGGCCTGATTGGTGGAGTGCTGCAGAAATGGTTGTCCTTCTGGAATGTTCTCCAATCGCTGCAAAGGAACTCTGGAGCGCTGTCAGAGTGACCATCGGTTTCTTAGTCACCTCCCTGACCAAAGCCCTTTTCCCTTGATTGCTCAGTTTGGCTGCCTGCCCAGCTCTAGGAAGAGTCTTGGTGGTTCCAAACTTCTCCCATTTTAAGAATGGAGGCCACTGTGTTCTTGGGACCTTCAATGCTAGATACATTTTTTGGTACCCTTCCCCAGATCTGTGCCTTGACACAATCTTGTCTCGGAGCTCAACAGACAATTCCTTCGACCTCATGGCTTGGTTTTGCTCTGACATGCACTGTCAACTGTGGGACCTTATATAGACAGGTGTGTGCCTTTACAAATCATGTCCAATCAATTGAAATTACCACAGGTGGACTCTAATCAAGTTGTAGAAACATCAAGGATGATCAATGGAAACAGGATGCACCTGAGCTCAATTTCGAGTCTCATAGCAAAGGGTCTGAATATTTATGTAAATAAGGTATCTGTTTATTTTAAATTTGCAAACATTTCTAAAAACCTGTTTTGCTTTGTCATTATGGGGTATTGTGTGTAGATTGATGATGAAAAAAAGTAATTTAATCCATTTTAGAATAAGGCTGGTTGGTACGTAACATAACAAAATGTGAGAAAAGGGAAGGGGTCTGAATACTTTTCAAATGCACTATAAATTTGACGTCAGATGACAATAGAATGTTTATGATTCCACTGCAACAACTGAATACAGACATTTTTAGCAAAGCAAATTAGTTCCACACAACAACACAGAGTTACACATGGAGTAAAACAAAAATAATTCTATATACAATGTGAGCAAATGAGGTGAGATAAGGGAGGTAAAGGCAATAAATAGGCCATGGTTGTGAAGTAAATACAATATAGCAAGTAAATCACTGGAATGGTAGATTTACAGTTGATGAATGTGCAAAGTAGAAATACTGGGGTGCAAAGGAGCAAAATAAATAAACAAATAAATACAGTAGGGAAAGAGGTAATTGTCACGTTCTTCACCTTCATCTGAAGATATTTCAAAATCACTGTCAGACCAATACGCAGCGGGTTGTGTGCTCCACATCATTTTATTAAAATATGATGTACACGAAAAAACAATAAACACGACAGATGACAGTTTCACAGGCTGAACCGACAGCAATGCAAAAGATAACTACCCACAACCTACCAAACAAACACACACCCCTATATAGGACTCTCAATCAGAGGCAACTAGAAACACCTGCCTCCGATTGAGTCCAGCACCCAAACCTAAACATAGAAAACCTAAACTAGACAGAATGCAGAAATACAACCTAGAACATACACCCAGGAACAACTAAATCAAACACCCCTCTACAACACACACAAAACCACCACCATACAAAACAAACATCCCTCTGCCACGTCCTGACCAAAATACTAAACAACTACTCCCTCTGCTGGTCAGGACGTGACAGTACCCCCCCCCCCTAAAGGTGCATACCCCGAATGCACCTAAAAAGAAAACACAAAATTCCCCAATACCCCAACAAAACAAAAAGAAATACCCCCTAAACAATAAGGGAGGGAAGGGAGGGTGGCTGCCGTCAACGACGGCACTGTGCTACACCCCCCCCCCCAACCCACCTATATTGGAGGCGGCTCAGGTGCGGGACGTGGACCCCGCTCCACCCTCGGCGTCGCCCACTTAGGCGGCGCCCCTGACCCTGACTGCGCCCGGCTGGCGGGCGTCCCTGGCTGCACCCGGCTGGCGGGCGACTCTTGCTGCGCTCGCCTGGCTGATGACCCTGGCGGCTCCAGACTGGCGGGCGGCTCTGGCGGCTTCAGACTGGCGGGCGGCTCTGGCGGCTCCAGACTGGTGAGGCTGGGCTGACGCACTAGAAGCCTGGTGCGTGGGGCTGGTACTGGACGTGCCAGCCTGGAGACACGCACCTCAAGGCTAGTGCGTGTAGCGGGAAACACTGGACCGTAGAGGCGCCCTGGCGGTCTCGAGCGCAGGACTGGCATCACCCCTCCTGGCTGGATGCCCACTTTCCCCTGGCACATGCGGGGCGCTGGTACTGCGCGTACCGGCCTGAAAACACCCGGCCTCGCCACAGCACCCATCACCCCAAAGCACGGGACCTGTGCAGTATGTCTATGCCCAAAAAGGGTACGGGGAGCTGGCCTGGGGCTCCATCTTTGCCCAGCCAAACTACCCGTGCGCCCCCCCCAAAAAAAATTATTGGGGCTGCCTCTCGGGCTCCCTTACCAGCCGTTTTCCCCGGTCCTCACCAGACTTCCTCCGCTACTTGTTCTTGGTTTGGTGGGTAGTTCTGTCACGTTCTTCACCTTCATCTGAAGATATTTCAAAATCACTGTCAGACCAATACGCAGCGGGTTGTGTGCTCCATATCATTTTATTAAAATATGATGAACACGAAAAAAACAAACACGACAGATGACAGTTTCACAGGCTGAACCGACAGCAATGCAAAAGATAACTACCCACAACCTACCAAACAAACACACACCCCTATATAGGACTCTCAATCAGAGGCAACTAGAAACACCTGCCTCCAATTGAGAGTCCAGCACCCAAACCTAAACATAGAAAACCTAAACTAGACAGAATGCAGAAATACAACCTAGAACATACACCCAACACCCAGGAACAACTAAATCAAACACCCCTCTACAACACACACAAAACCACCACCATACAAAACAAACATCCCTCTGCCACATCCTGACCAAAATACTAAACAACTACTCCCTCTGCTGGTCAGGACGTGACAGTAGTTGTTTGGGCTAATTATAGATGGGCTATGTACAGGTGCAGTAATCTGTGAGCTGCTCTGACAGATGGTGCTTAAAGTGTTTCCAGTTTCATAGATTTTTGTAGTTCGTTCCAGTCATTGGCAGCAGAGAACTGGAAGGAGAGGCGGCCAAAGGAGGAATTGGCTTTGGGGGTGACCAGTGAGATATACGTTCTGGAGCATGTGCAACGGGTGGGTGCTGCTATGGTGACCAGCGAGCTGAGATAAGGGAGGACTTTACCTAGCAGGGTCTTGTAGATGACCTGGAGCCAGTGGGTTTGGCGACGAGTATGAAGCGAGGGCAAGCCAACAAGAGCGTACAGGTCGCAGTGGTGGGTATTATATGGGGTTTTGGTGAGAAAACAGATGGCACTGTGATAGACTGCATCCAATTTATTGAGTAGGGTATTGGAGGCTATTTTGTAAATGACATCGCCTAAGTTGAGGATCGGTAAGATGGTCAGTTTTACGAGGGTATGTTTGGCAGCATGAGTGAAGGATGCTTTGTTGCAAAATAGGAAGCCAATTCTAGATTTAACTTTGGATTGGAGATGCTTAATGTGAGTCTGGAAGGACAGTTTACAGTCTAGCCAGACACCTAGGTATTTGTAGTTGTCCACATATTCTAAGTCAGAACCGTCCAGAGTAGTGATACTGGACGGGCGGGCAGGTGCAGGCAGCGATCCGTTGAAGAGCATGCATTTAGTTTTACTTGTATTTAAGAGCAGTTGGAGGCCACGGAAGGAGAGTTGTATGGCATTGAAACTCGTCTGGAGGGTTGTTAACACAGTGGGCCAGAAGTATACAGAATGGTGTCGTCTGCGTAGAGGTGGATCAGAAAATCACCAGCAGCAAGAGCGACATCTTTGTTGTATACAGAGAAGAGAGTCGACCCAAGAATTGAACCCTGTGGCACCCCCATAGAGACTGCCAGAGGCCCGGACAACAGGCCCTCCGATTTGACACACTGAACTCTATCAGAGAAGTAGTTGGTGACCCAGGCGAGGCAATCATTTGAGAAACCAAGGCTGTTGAGTCTGCCGATGAGGATGTGGTGATTGACGGAGTCGAAAGCCTTGGCCAGGTCAATGAAAACGGCTGCACAGTATTGTTTCTTATCGATGGCGGTTAAGATATCTTTTAGGACCTTGAGCGTGGCTGAGGTGCACCCATGACCAGCTCGGAAACCAGATTGCATAGCGGAGAAGGTACGGTGGAATTCGAAATGGTCGGTAATCTGTTTGTTAACTTGGCTTTCGAAGACCTTAGAAATGCAGGGTAGGATAGATATAGGTCTGTAGCAGTTTGGGTCAAGAGTGTCCCCCCCTTAAAGAGGGGGATGACCGCAGCTGCTTTCCAATCTTTGGAAATCTCAGACGACACGAAAGAGAGGTTGAACAGGCTAGTAATAGGGGTTGCAACAATTTCGGCAGATCATTTTACAAAGGGTCCAGATTGTCTAGCCCGGCTGATTTGTAGGGTTCCAGATTTTGCAGCTCTTTCATAACATCAGCTGACTGGATTTGGGAGAAGGAGAAATGGGGAAGGCTTGGGCGAGTTGTTGTAGGGGGTGTAGTGCTGTTGACCGGGGTAGGGGTAGCTAGGTGGAAAGCAAATGCTTATTGAAACTCTCAATTATAGTGGATTTATCGGTGGTGATAGAGTTTCCTATCCTCAGTGCAGTGGGCAGTTGGGAGGAGGTGCTCTTATTCTCCCTGGACTTTACAGTGTCCCAGAACTTTTTTGAGTGTTGCAGGAAGCAAATTTCTACTTGAAAAAGCTAGCCTTGGCTTTTCTAACTGCCTGTGTATATTGGTTTCTAACTTCCCTGAAAAGTTGCATATCACGGGGCTGTTCGATGCTAATGCAGAACGCCACAGGATGTTTGTGTGTTGGTTAACCTCTTACATCTAGATGTTCCGCTAGCGGAACACCGCTCCAATATCCAATGATAGGGCGTGGCGCGAATTACAAACTCCTCAAAAATCCAAAAACTTCAATTTTTCAAACATATGACTATTTTACACCATTTTAAAGACAAGACTCTCCTTTATCTAACCACATTGTCCGATTTCAAAAAGGCTTTACAACGAAAGCAAAACATTAGATTATGTCAGGAGAGTACCCAGCCAGAAATAATCAGACACCCATTTTTCAAGCTAGCATATAATGTCACAAAAACCAAAACCACAGCTAAATGCAGCACTAACCTTTGATGATCTTCATCAGATGACACTCCTAGGACATTATGTTATACAATACATGCATGTTTTGTTCAATCAAGTTCATATTTATATCAAAAACCAGCTTTTTACATTAGCATGTGACGTTCAGAACTAGCATACCCACCGCAAACTTCCGGTGAATTTACTAAATTACTCACGATAAACGTTCACAAAAAACATAATTATTTTAAGAATTATAGATACAGAACTCCTTTATGCAATCGCTATGTCAGATTTTAAAATAGCTTTTCGGCTAGCTATTTTGACACCCACCAAGTTTGGCACTCACCAAACTCAGATTTACTATAAGAAAAATTTGATTACCTTTGCTGTTCTTCGTCAGAATGCACTCCCAGGACTTCTACTTTACACCCAATGTTGTTTTGGTTCCAAATAATCCATAGTTATATCCAAATAGCGGCGTTTTGTTCTTGCGTTCAAGTCTTGTCTTTAAATAGCTGTAAAATAGTCATATGTTTGAAAAATGGAAGTTTTCGGATTTTAGAGGAATTTGTATTTCGCGCCATGCCCATCATTGGATATTGGAGCAGATGTAAGAGGTTAATGCAACCGCTGTGTCAGATTTAAAAATAGCTTTACGGTGAAAGCACATTGTTCAATATTCTGAGTACAGAGCTCAGCCATCAAAGCAAGCTATACAGTTACCCGCCAAGTTCTGGAGTCAACTAAACTCAGAATTAGTATAATAAATCTTCACTTACCTTTGCTGATCTGTCGGAATGCACTCCCAGGACTCCCACAAGAAATGTTCTTTTTGTTCAGAAAACTCCATATTTATGTCCAAATACCTCCGTTTTGTTCGCGCATTCAGATCACTAATCCAAAGGCATAACGCGCAAGCGCAAAACCAGAAACGAAAAGTCAAATAGTTCCATTACCGTTCGTAGAAACATGTCAAACGATGTTTACAATCAATCCTTTTTAACATAAAACGTCGATAATATTCCAACCGGACAATAGTGTATTCATTACAGAGGAAAAAGGAGCGGCGGGCTTGCGTACTCGCACAGTAAACAACTCACTGGTCCCAGGCAGTCCACTGATTGACTGAGCTCCTATTCTCTGCCCACTAACAGTAGAAGCATGAAACAAGTTTCTAAAGACTGTTGACAGCCAATGGAAGGTTTAGGAAGTGCAAAATGACCCCACAGATACTGTAGTTTGAATAGGGATTAGATAGAAAAACTACAAATCACTTCCTGGTTGGATTTTTTCTCAGGTTTTTGCCTGCCATATGAGTTATGTTATACTCACAGACATCATTCAAACAGTTTTAGAAACTTCAGAGTGTTTTCTATCCAAATCTACTAATAATATGCATATCCTACCTTCTGGGCCCGAGAAGCAGGCAGTTTAATTTGGGCACGTATTCATCTGAATTTCTGAATACTGCCCCCTGTCACCAAGAAGATGGTGAGGAAGGCATTTAAAAAAAATAACCAGGCATCCTCTACTGACGGGATGAGGTCAATATCCTTCCAGGATACCCGGGCCAGGTCGGTTAGAAAGGCCTGCTCGCTGAAGTGTTTCAGGGAGCGTTTGACAGTGATGAGTGGAGGTCGTTTGAACGCTGACCCATTACGGATGCAGGCAATCAGGCAGTGATGGCTGAGATCTTGGTTGAAAACAGCAGAGGTGTATTTAGAGGGCAAGTTGGTTAGGATGATATCTATGAGGGTGCCTGTGTTCACGGCTTTGGGGTTGTACCTGGTAGGTTCATTGATAATTTGTGTGAGATTGAGGGCATCAAGCTTAGATTGTAGGATGGCTGGGGTGTTAAGCATGTCCCAGTTTAGGTCACCTAGTAGCACGAGCTCTGAAGATAGATGGGGGGCAATCAGTTCACATATGGTGTCCAGAGCACAGCTGGGGGCAGAGGGTGGTCTATAGCAAGCGGCAACAGTGAGAGACTTGTGTTTAGAGAGGTGGATTTTTAAAAGTAGAAGTTCAAATTGTTTGGGTACAGACCTGGATAGTAGGACATTACTCTGCAGGCTCTCTCTGCAGTAGATTGCAACACCGCCCCCTTTGGCCGTTCTATCTTGTCTGAGAATGTTGTAGTTAGGGATGGAGATTTCAGAGTTTTTGGTGGTCTTCCTAAGCCAGGATTCAGACACGGCTAGGCATTTCGATAGACGTAGTATAAACCAGCCTTTAGTCTTGAAATCTTTGGTTGTTTACTACATGGCCTCACGTGAATCCTTAAAGAGATGGGTGGGGCTAAGGCTTAAGAGGCTGTGAATGATGCTGAATAGGTGTAGACAAGGAAGAGCTCTCCACTAGGTGTAACAAAACATTCAAGGGCCATTTTCTCAAAAGTGGGGTTACATGTTATCAACTTTCAAAGCAGAATTACTTTCCCATTGTTTCTCAACTATAGTGTATGATATATCATTTTCTAGCTTGGAGTTTCTACTTTTATCCAATGTAAAAAAAACACCATTAAAAATGTTGCTACATAAGCCCGAATCGAGACGGTCGGTCATAGATCTCAATGTGTCAGTCCACGCCTATCAGCATCAATCCATCATCTTTTAATGATGTCCCAACAAATTCAACGTAAAACCCATTAAACAACCGTGTATTCCCATATTAAACATATCCCTTTGTTCTCCATGTCCCTCCCGGTCTTACCGGTGAGAGGTCCTACGTTCCAGGCGATATTGTTGCACCAGCCGATGGCCTGGACCCAGTGGACGGTGCCCGTGTTGAGCCATACCAGGTCTCCGGGACGCTGGATGAAGCGGTAGACGGGGACGTCTGCCTCGTACAGGTCCTCCAGGTTGGGCCACCATGACCCCATCAGGAAGTTGATGTTGTTCCTGCAGGAGACACACACACATCCGATATTAGAAACAGAGGATGCACATGGACACTCACTCATACTCTGAAGACCCCTACTCATACTCTGGGTAGTTCATGAATACAAAAATAAATAAATACATTTTTACATCTGCAATGAATGAAAAGTCCAGATATTCACTTTCCTTTTATTGGTACCAAGTATACCACTTAAATCTGAGTTAAACTTGAGTTAAGACATCTCTAACCTTACAGACTGCACTGGCAGTAAAGAGACAGCGGTAGGATATCAACTTTGTGTTGGGTTAGAGGTAGGAGATTTTTGTTGCCGTACTTTTCACAGAAGTCGTTGATGATTCCCCAGTAATGTTCGGGCACTGCGAACCACTCACAGTCCCCCGGGCCAATGTTGATGTTCACTGAACAGAAATTATTGTTCTCCTGGTGACCTAGAAGGCAAGACACAAATACCTTGTTAAACAAAACACACTACACTTACTACAAACAAACAGCATTGTGTGTGTGGACATCTGTGTTAATGCATGTGGGTGTGTGTGTGTCTCTGCGGCATGTGCGGCTCTCGCTGTGTGTGTCTAACCTGGCGTCCTGCTCCCAGGGACCTTCATGTAGAGCTGGACAGTGTTCATGCCCAGGATGGTGTGTCCTACGTGGCTGAGCAGGTTGCCAGCAGACACCACTCTGGCAAACGCTGGCAGCTTACTGAGCTCCTGCAGCTGCAGCTTCCACCTGGAAGGTCGTCACAGAGCAAGGGTCATAGGTCAAGACTACAGCACAGACCGCTCCCAAACTGAGGGATCCTCTTTATGATTCCAATGCCTAGTCCTACCTAGGCCATACCCTTTCTGTGTTTGTAAATCTGAATGGACTGGATAGGTGAAAGGACAAGGGTTGTTTTGGGACCAGGCCATAATCTGGTTTATATGCAAATTGTCAAATTAAAGACAAAACATCAGTGATCTGTTTCATGAACAGAACCACATAGTATTGGGTGGAACACTTACTTCCTCTCGTCAGACAGGTCGATGTTGGTGCCAAACTTGATGTGTTTGAAGGGCCCTTTCCTCCGCCGTGTCGCACTGTGGGATCATGGGAGATGTCGTTTAGACAGAGAAGAGAGATATCACACAATGCATGCCTACAGACAGACAGAGAGACAGAAATCTTACCTCTCTGCATTGGCTGCCTCTGCCTCCTGCTCCTTCTTCTTCTCATTCTCCTCCTGGAAAATACATTTAATATAGGTATGTTTTGAGCATATCTGTTCATTGAGCGAGTTCAGTAAATGGAGTGCAACAAACATTCTAAGCTGGGAAGATATTCTGTTTAAGTGACAAAGCTACGTCTGGAGTGACCATGTGAATATTCAGTGACAACATACCCCTCAAAACTGTGTTTCTATTCAACAAGGCCTTGTACTGACTTTGTTTGGCGATGGTGGTGGTGGATTTGTATATCTACGTGCATCTCCCTCTACTAACCCGTAGTGACTCCTGGAAGGACGAGGCCTGGTACTGGGCATACTTGGCAATGGTGGTGTGTGATTGGCTGCTCTGGCAGCGCCACATCTTCCTTGTGCCACTCAGGTCCCAGTTCTCGTCGGTGGGCTGAGACAGCTGGGTCCGCACCTCCACCAGGTGGTCTGGGTTAGCCTCCACCAGTGTCTTAGTGGAGAACAGACCCAGGTCTGAGAGAGGGGAGGGGCGAGAAGGGTGGGATGGAGGAAGGAAGGAGTGGAGGGAGAGAAAGAAGGGTAGAGAAGGGACAGAGTAGGAGAGGAAAGAAAATAGGGAGACAGAGGATGGGGAATGAGGGAAAGGGAGAAAAAGTGGAGTGGAAAAATGTTTAGTATGGGATGTTTAGTACCACTCCCAACTGGTATGGGCAACAGCAAAACATCGGTCAGGGAAATTCAGCCAATTTCTGCTAAGGCTGCAAAGTCTTTCCCAGAGCAGTAAAACAGAGTTCAGAAGAACTAGCTTAATGAAGTAAAAGCTATTTATCCATCCAGTTATTAAGAGTGAGTTTCTAGTCTGTGTGTGGTGTGCTACAGTACAGTGATGCAGCTGCGAGCTAGCTGATGAAGTGAGGGAGCCAATAGCTTTCCTTGGCAGCCGTTGGCTACTTTACTTCAGATGCTATATTACTGTATATGTAATGACACTCTCTGCTTGCAGGTGGTGCTGTTGTCATACATGTTAAGTTGTTCAACACACAAACACACACATCCCCACCCACCCAAGCCTGTGAGAGTAAATGGGTGCAAGCGCACACCCTCACACACACAAGCAAATGAGTGCGTACAGACACACAAAGCTTTTATTTCTGTCCTTAGGGGAGAAACACTCAAGCAAAATTCAAATGAGATCCCAATCAGGACTAGACCGATGACTAATGTTTGTTTTGCTAGAGTGTGTAAGCAAAGTGTATTTCCCCCAGCAGTAGTGTGTAACGACGGTATAGGACTACCATCAGTGTGTAACTCACCCAGTTTGAGCGCCCCTGCCAGCCCTCTGATGACGGTGACAGGGTTGGAGGGGTTGGTACAGAACTGATGGAGCGGAGGGAAGAACGCATCCCTCTTATTCTCCAGCTACACACCACGGGAGAAAAACACACACACATTAGCCTTTTGACTTGCAAACTAGACCGTTCTAATGAAGTCTAAGACCTTTACCACAGGGGTTTTCCTGGGACAGCGACGGACGCAACTAAAAACTTCAGGATGAAAACTACATTTACTGTTGCAAGTAAAAAGTACAAAGTAATGAAATCTCAACAAAACCCCTCGTGGCTGTATACTCACGTAGATGCTGGGTGTGGGGGGGTTGAGTTTGTCCTTTGGCAGTGAGGGCGAGGGGGGCGGAGGGAGTCTGGGCGGGGGACACTTTTCTAGGAGGACACTGCTGTTGGACAGGCCGTTCTTCCCCAGGTTCCTAAAGACGAAGGGGGGACAGAGAGAGAGATCACGTCTGGCTGCTCAATGACACTGAGATGAACCATGCTTCAGCTAATAGCAGCAGTACAAGCCAACACAATGAGTCTGGAATCTAGACAGACATGCATTGTGCAGCACAATTAAAACAGACCAGTGTTAGAACAGAACTGGAACCTGTACTTTGAGGCTCAGTAAGAGAAAGAACCCTAGAGTAGCGGTTCACCAAAGCTATAGTCATACACAGAGCAGTATATGTGCAGTAGAATAACACCTATGGCTCAGGTTGTGTACACATGGCTTACTGGTCAGGATCTCTATACCCTTATCAGTTACTGGACACTCCTTGTACACACCATATATACCCCTTTCGGAAACATTAGTCATCTACCTAGTCATCAGCACAATACCTCTCCAACCCACTGATAGCCTGACCTACATCAGAGCACAATCCCCACACTCAGTGGGCCACAAATACACCATTTGGCTGCCCAGACCAGAACTGAAACAGGCCAGGCTAAGGGCTAACTAGCCAATACGGCCAGGCTGGGCTGCTACAGCACCAAGACCTTCAAGTTGCAACTCAAACCAAACAGTCAGCAGCGACCCCCACAATAACTCTATATGACACAGACGGTGAGTTCGGGGTATTCAAGTTGGGGTCACGGGGGAATTGCAGTGGGGTCGCCAAAATTGGAACAAAACATTAAGAGTACAGATTATTGTATGGGACAATATACAAGAAAGCTC
This sequence comes from Salmo trutta, assembly GCF_901001165.1. Classification (NCBI taxonomy): domain Eukaryota; kingdom Metazoa; phylum Chordata; class Actinopteri; order Salmoniformes; family Salmonidae; genus Salmo; species Salmo trutta. Next base: position 33,538,032 of record NC_042976.1, on the reverse strand, counting down.
ATTTGGAGATAATTTTTTTGGTAAATGTTTTTTTTATTTTGATTATTTTGATAGATGAAAAAAATGAATTGAAGGTTATTTGTTGACGTAAAGATCTAAATTTGCAGATTTTAAGGTTGCGTCATTAAATTTGGAGTCAAATTCCTGCCAGAGAAAAAAACGGGGTCCCTGCTGAAAAAGTTTGAACACCACTGCTGTAGTTGGTATGGCCTTTACAAGAAAAATACACTACATTGCATTAGAACATACAGCATTTGAAAAATCCATCCTATGGCCATTGACTTCTTTCAAAAAAGCACGCCAAAGGTTACAAATTAAATGTGACTGATGTGATAGAAGGATATGATGTCCTACCTGCATGCTTTGAGCACCTGGCTGGAGCTGGGGTAGATAGAGACTGAGGACCATGGGGCCAGGGCCGGCCTGCTGTGAGACACCCCAGTGGGCTCTACCTTCACTGGGCTCCGAGAGTCCTCTAGCCCCTTACCGTTGACCTGTGGAGTAGTGGTGGCGGTACCGGTGGTTCCGCTGTTGGACGGGCTGCTGATAAGGCTGGTAAGGCTGTTGGCTGTGAGGGGGTGGTGGTCGGCGCAGCGCGGGGGGGAGGGGGTGGAGGCGGACATGGCTGAGAGGGGCGAGGAGGCCACAGAGCGTTCCGACAGGGGTTTGGGACCTCCGTGGTGGACACCCGGGTGGATGTTGTTGACCTTGATGTTATTGTCCATGGTGGCTCCTTGATTAACACCACCGTGATTATTATTATTATTAGCGTGGTTAGTAACATCCTTATTACTGGCTTTTCCCATGAGCAAGGCTGAGAGCTGAGGATTGTCTGAACTGAGCGCACCCGGAGGAGGAGAGCCGGGCTGGGATTGGCTCCACGAGCTGTCTGTGGTCACCGCCCCCTGCTGGATGTGATTAGCCAATCCCTGCATAGGGGCAGTGGTACCGGAACTAAGCGACGTCCCTGTGGTGGTGGCCAATCCACTGCTGCTTCCTGAAGGCATGGTCTCTTTGGTTTGGGCCACTGAGGTAGTGGTGGCGGAGTGGAGGGGCAAGGAGGGGAGGTGGTTAGGGGCACCGGCTCTCTGGGGCGAGGAAGAGGAGGCAGGGCAGGGCCCGGTAGAATGTCCGACCTGATTTAGAATTTGAGCACCGGATCCAGCGGCCTGGGAGGAGGATGAAGAGAAAGGGTGTTCTCCATTGGGACCTGCCGAATGTGAACCTGGACCTTTGTGAAGCCCCTGGATAGAGGGGGAGAAAAACAGACTGATCAGCGATGAGGGTCAAGACAGTTAATGAGATGCAAAACAAGAAAACGGAGTGACAGACCAAGTCAGAGCAAAATTAAAGGAGGTTGAGTGAAAGAGTGAGCAATAGAGAATTCACAAGATAGTAGGAATATGAATCTTTCCCTTTCAAGATGATCAATACGCATCTAGTTAGATGCATGGGCAATGATACGTTTCAGTTTTAAATGATTCGGTCTGATTTAGAGAACGAATCGACGCGATTTGGTTTGATAACGGATTGATTCGATGCACTTTTGCTGCATAAATACATTCATTTTCTATTAGAAATTTAAATCCGCTGCTAATGGAGCTCATGAGCTGGATCTGTCTGCGCTGTGTTTGTGTGCGTCTCCCTGAATGGATTTGGACTGTTCTTATGAACGACGCATTGCGGAGTGCCTGGATAGAGCCCTTAGCCGTGGTATATTGGCCATATACCACACCCCCTCGAGCCTTATTGCTCAATTGAAAATGGTGCCTTATTGCTATTATAAACTGGTTACCAATGAAATTAGAGCAGTAAAAATAAATAAATATCCGTGGAATACGGTCTGATATATCACGGCTATCAGCATTCAGGGCTCAAACCACACAGTTTATAATAATCCATTGGTAACAATAACCTAGCAAATTACATTAGCTGTCACTCAACTATTAAAGCTCAATATCAAGCTAACCATTTCAGCATTTGAATGCTTAAGGTGCCGCGCAGATGTGCAAGATCAGGAAGAGGATGCCTACCTCGTGTTGGTCAGTGCACGAAGCTGGGAACAGTGAGCAGTTTGACTAGGCTACTGATATTACCTATGGTTGTTTGGCATGCAAAAAATGACTTGTAGATCAATGACTTAACAGTTATATGCTTAGTTTGACACTGAAGAGGAGGCCGCATCAATTGTCACAAAAGATTAGGTATTTTCAAAACTTTTTAATGAATCGGCAATTAGTAACATTTGAATAGATTTTCGACCGATGCATACTACATTTGGATCGGTTTGGTGTCAGCGGACCGATGCGGTCTTATCTTTAACATTTGAACTGGGGGCCGATGTGTTATGGTGAAATGTTACATCCTTACAAGATAGATACAAACAGTTAGCAAACAAGATAGAACAAGAGTGAAAGTGAGAGAGAGATAAAGAACTCGTCAGAATTAAAGAGAGACTGAAACAAAAAGATATGTACCTGAGTGGAGTTGGTACGTTGCTGGCTCTTCCAGGCCTCCTCTACATTACTGGTACTATTACCGCTGTGACTGGTGTTGTTGCTGGTGGGGGTACTGGGGTTACTGGTACTAGTGGCATTGCAGTTGTGAGGTAGACAGTTCTGCTGTAGGTAAGGCACGTTTCCATTACTACCGCCACCTCCCATTAGACCGCCCGGTAACGTCCCTGCACCCGGTAGACCGGGAGTGCGATTATTGCCCACAGTTCCCCCCTCTGGATTGCCTAGCTGCCCAAGGGGACTTGAAGATAAAGATGTGTTGGCCATTGGCTGAGCAGTACAGGGGGGACGGGCTGTGGTTTGACTGACGGGCGAAGTCCGGGAGAGGGGGTGAGGGGAGGGGAGGGAGTTTGGGGACAGCGAGGGGCCGTTGGGTAGGGTGGGCCGCAACTGTCCTGCTGCCTGCTGTCTCACCTAGCCAATTAAAGGGGTGATGGGAGAGAGACAACAGTTTGAATACTGTTAATAATAAAATGTGTGGTGTTTGCTTATCTGTGTGTGTGTGTGAATGTGTGTGTGCATGTGTGTGTGTGTGCATGTGTGTGTGTGTGCGTGTGTGCATGTGTGTGTGCATGTGTGTGTGTGCGTGCATGTGTGTGTGTGTACCTGATGTTGATGCTGCTGCATGAGGGAGAACTGTTTTTCCAGCTGGTCCAGCATCTGCATCTGTGGTGGTTTCAGACTGGCCCGGTTGGTCCGGAGCTGATCCAGGAGCTAGAAGAGGATGGAAAGGTACAGGCATTTAGAACCATTGTTAACTATTTACATTCTGAAGTGTTTTGCTTATGGCTTTTTATGCTTACTATTCAGTACGCAAGTTGCTTTATACTGCAAAGTTGCTTTGGAGAAGGGTTGTAGAGTCTGTAAAATGACTCACATGTAACAAATACAGTTCAGGTCTGACTCATTTGATTAGAATCAGACACTGGTATGGTTTGATTGGAAGAGCAGAACCCACCTGTAGTTTCTGTGGTGTTAGGTACCAGCTGGGGATCTGGTGTTGTACCGGGTGGTTGGTCCACAGGTCCACAGCACTCTGTGGGATCAGAGAGAGATACTTGGCAATAAAGCTTGTATCAATTTTGGCATAATTCCTATTTGCGTTCACAAAGCTGGTATAGGGTTGGCGTGACAGAGATTTGGTTCTGGGTTCTGACATTAGGCTGGGTTAAGGACCAATGTTACCTCTAAGCTGCGCGCAGCCGCAGGGTTGAACTTCACCTACATTTCTAGTTTTCCCCCTTAGTTAACACTATCAACGTTTCCCTTTACTGTGCAAATTGTGATTGAATCAACACAATGTTAGCCACTTTCAATGCAACATAGCGAAACAAAACAAACTATGGAAGAGATTTTCTTGTAGCCAGAGCGCATTGGAGTACGATTCTATTGCATTGACTCAGGCCCATACACAGACCGGTGCGCCATAACCAATCAGAGCTGCAGAATCCCTATATGCAAATAGACCATTGCCACATATGGATCTGTGCCATTCACTTTGAACTGGACTGTGTTTACAGCATGAGTGGTCGTGAATAAATGTGCTTGTTTCGAGATCAAAGCAAGTGCTGCATGTAGCTAGGTGTGTACATTTGTTCATATTCTTTGCTAGTAAGCAAGTTATTAGCCCAGATATAGCTCATTTCTAGACAGCAATGGGGGAGTGGTTGCTTGCTACAAGAGCACAAAACATGTGCATTTCTAGCCATCTTTGAAAAGCAAGTCAGGTAAAGAGCTTTTTTACTGTAAGGGGCAGTGTTGTATTTCGGGGCAGGCTTGAATAAGCTAAGTAGCCAAAAGTCAGAGGGTAGCATAATTTGTCAGATTATCTAATAATGGTATGGGCATAATAATGAATTTTATTTTGAAAAGTGGTTTCTTCAACACAACATTTTCAGTCACCGCCTTGTCTGAATGACAAGTGGATAAACAGGTTAATGTCTATCCCTACATGTTTTTTTCCCAAATGTCTCATGGAGTGTAGGCCAACATGGAACACCACATATTGGCTGCTACTCTAGGCTGAATGATAGAACAGCTATTTCCACGTTAATATGTTATGGGATGCATTTTCCCCATAGTTTTTTATGGTAGGCCAGTGATAGGCCTACATTATGATCAACTTGGCCACTGTTATAACTATAACTTAAAGCGGGTACAGCCTCAGTGTTCAGTGTTCAGCCTCAGTGAATTTATTGTGTTAAATGAGGCCTCACCTCCTGGTTACATTAGTGACCATATCCCCCACGCATTCCGCAAGGGCGGAGGTGTTACTAACATTTACGATAGCAAATTTCAATTTACAAAAAAAAACCAGACGTTTTTGTCTTTTGAGCTTCTAGTCATGAAATCTATGCAGCCTACTCAATCACTTTTTATAGCTACCGTTTACAGGCCTCCTGGGCCATATACAGCGTTCCTCACCGAGTTCCCTGAATTCCTATCGGACCTTGTAGTCATAGCAGATAATATTCAAATTTTTGGTGACTTTAATATTCACGTGGAAAAGTCCACAGACCCACTCCAAAAGGCTTTCGGAGCCATCATCAACTCAGTGGGTTTTGTCCAACATGTCTCCGGACCTAGTCACTGCCACAGTCATACTCTGGACCTAGTTTTGTCCCATGTAATAAATGTTGTGGATCTTAATGTTTTTCCTCATAATCCTGGACTATCGGACCACCATTTTATTACGTTTGCAATCACAACAAATAATCTGCTCAGACCCCAACCAAGGAGCATCAAAAGTCATGCTATAAATTCTCAGACAACCCAAAATATTCCTTGATGTCCTTCCAGACTCCCTCTGCCTACCCAAGGACGTCAGAGGACAAAAATCAGTTAACCACCTAACTGAGGAACTCAATTTAACCTTGCGCAATACCATAGATGAAGTTGCACCCCTAAAAACATTTGTCATAAGAAACTAGCTCCCTGGTAAACAGAAAATGCCCGAGCTCTGAAGCAAGCTTCCAGAAAATTGGAACGGAAAAGGCGCCACACCAAACTGGAAGTCTTCCGATTAGCTTGGAAAGACAGTACCGTACAGTATCGAAGAGCCCTCACTGCTGCTCGATCATCCCATTTTTCCAACCTAATTGAGGAAAATAAGAACAATCCAAAATTTATTTTTGATAACGTCGCAAAGCTAACTAAAAAGCAGCATTCCCCAAGAGAGGATGGCTTTCACTTCAGCAGTAATAAATTCATGAACTTCTTTGAGGAAAATATCATGATCATTAGAAAGCAAATTATGGACCCCTCTTTAAATCTGCGTATTCCTCCAAAGCTCAGTTGTCCCGAGTCTGCACAACTCTGCCAGGACCTAGGATCAAGGGTGACACTCAAGTGTTTTAGTACCATATCTCTTGACACAATGATGAAAATAATCATGGCCTCTAAACCTTCAAGATGCATACTGGACCCTATTCCAAATAAACTACTGAAAGAGCTGCTTCCTGTGCTTGGCCCTCCTATGTTGAACATAATAAACGGCTCTCTATCCACCGGATGTGTACCAAACTCAGTAAAAGTGGCAGTAATAAAGCCTCTCTTGAAAAAGCCAAACCTTGACCCAGAAAATATAAAAAACTATCGGCCTATATCGAATCTCCCATTCATCTCAACATTTTTTGAAAAAGCTGTTGTCACTGCCTTCCTGAAGACAAACAATGTATACGAAATGCTTCAGTCTGGTTTTAGACCCCACCATAGCACTGAGACCGCACTTGTGAAGGTGGTAAATGACCTTTTAATGGGGTCAGACCGAGGCTCTGCATCTGTCTTCGTGCTCCTAGACCTTAGTGCTGCATTTGATACCATCGATCACCACATTCTTTTGGAGAGATTGGAAACCCAAATTGGTCTACACGGACAAGTTCTGGCCTGGTTTAGATCTTATCTGTTGGAAAGATATCAGTTTGTCTCTGTGAATGGTTTGTGCTCTGACAAATCAACTGTAAATTTCGGTGTTCCTCAAGGTTCCGTTTTAGGACCACTATTGGTTTCACTATATATTTTACCTCTTGGGGATGTCATTCGAAAACATAATGTTAACTTTCACTGCTATGCGGATGATACACAGCTGTACATTTCAATGAAACATGGTGAAGCCCCAAAATTGCCCTCGCTGGAAGCCTGTGTTTCAGACATAAGGAAGTGGATGGCTGCAAACTTTCTACTTTTAAACTCGGACAAAACAGAGATGCTTGTTCTAGGTCCCAGGAAACAAAGAGATCTTCTGTTGAATCTGACAATTAATCTTGATGGTTGTACAGTCGTCTCAAATAAAAGTGTGAAGGACCTCGGCATTACTCTGGACCCTGATCTCTCTTTTGACGAACATATCAAGATTGTTTCAAGGACAGCTTTTTTTCCATCTGCGTAACATTGCAAAGATCAGAAATGTTCTGTCAAAAATTGAGGCAGAAAAATGTATCCTTGCTTTTGTTACTTCTAGGTTAGACTACTGCAATGGTCTACTTTCCGGCTACCCGGATAAAGCACTAAATAAACTTCAGTTAGTGCTAAATACGGCTGCTAGAATCCTGACTAGAACAAAACCATTTGATCATATTACTCCAGTGCTAGCCTCCCTACACTGGCTTCCTGTTAAGACAAGGGATGATTAACCTCTCTGGGACATGTGGGACGCTAGATACACTTCTCATTAATCCAACCACATTGTCCTATTTCAAAAGGGCTTTACGGCGAAAGCATAACATAAGATTATGTTAGGACAGCGCCTAAACAAGAAAAACCACATAGCCATTTTCCAAGCAAGGAGATGCGTCACAAAAAACAGAAATACAGCTAAAATTAATCACTAACCTTTGATGATCTTCATCAGATGACAATCCCAGGACTCAATGTTACACAATACATGTATGTTTTGTTCGATAAAGTTATTATTTCTATCCATAAACCCCATTTTACATTGCCGCGTAATGTTCAGAAAATGTATTGCCTCCAAAACTACCGGTGAATGAGCACATCAGTTTACAAAAATACTCATAAAAAAAATGTTGATAAAATTTACAACAGTTATTGAAAGAATTATAGATACACTTCTCCTTAATGCAAATGCTGTGTCAGATTTCAAAATAGCTTTACGGCGAAAGCACATTGTTCAATATTCTGAGTACAGAACTCAGCCATCAAAGCAAACTTTACAGTTACCCGCCAAGTTCTGGAGTCAACTAAACTCAGAAATAGTATTATAAATCTTCACTTAACTTTGCTGATCTTCGTCGGAATGCACTCCCAGGACTCCCACAAGAAATGTTCATTTTGTTCGATAAACTCCATATTTATGTCCAAATACCTCCGTTTTGTTCGCGCGTTCAGATCACTAATCCAAAGGCATAATGCGTGAGCGCAAAACCCGAGATGAAAAGTCAAATAGTTCCATTACCGTTCGTAAAAACAATCCTTAGGGTCTTTTTAACATAAATCTTCAATAATATTCCAACCGGACAATAGCGTATTCATTACAGAGGAAAAAGAAGGAACGGCGCACCTGTGTGCCTGCGCAGTAAACAACTCGTTGGTCTCAGGCTTGAGACAGCTCGTATTCTCTTCCCAGTAACAGTAGAAGCATGAAACAAGGTTCTAAAGACTGCTGACATCTAGTGGAAGCCTTAGGAAGTGCAAAATGACCCCACAGACACTGTAGTTTGGAAAGGCAATAAGTTGAAAAACTACAAACCACTTCCTGGTTGGATTTTTTCTCAGGTTTTTGCCTGCCATATGAGTTCTGTTATACTCACAGACATCATTCAAACAGTTGTAGAAACTTCAGAGTGTTTTCTATCCAAATCTACTAATACTATGCATATCCTACCTTCTGGGCCCGAATAGCAGGCAGTTTAATTTGGGCACGTTATTCATCTGAATTTCCGAATACTGCCCCTGTCACGAAGAAGTTAAGGTTTTACTGCTAACCTACAAAGCAATACATGGGCTTCCTCCTACCCATCTTTCCGATTTGGTCCTGCCGTACATACCTACACGTACACTACGGTCACAAGACGCAGGCCTCCTAATTGTCCCTAGAATTTCTAAGCAAACAGCTGGAGGCAGGGCTTTCTCCTTTAGAGCTCAATTTTTATGGAATGGTCTGCCTACCCATGTGAGAGACGGAGACTCGGTCTCAACCTTTAAGTCTTTATTGAAGACTCATCTCTTCAGTAGGTCCTATGATTGAGTGTAGTCTGGCCCAGGAGTGTGAAGGTGAACGGAAAGGCACTGGAGCAACGAACCGCCCTTGCTGTCTCTGCCTAGCCGGTTCCCCTCTCTCCACTGGGATTCTCTGCCTCTAACCCTATTACAGGGGCCGAGTCACTGGATTACTGGTGCTCTTCCATGCCGTCCCTAGGAGGGGTGCGTCACTTGAGTGGGTTGAGTCACTGACGTGGTCTTCCTGTCTGGGTTGGCGCCCCCCTTGGGTTGTGACGTGGCGGAGATCTTTGTGGGCTATACTCGGCCTTGTCTCAGGATGGTAAGTTGGTGGTTGAAGATATCCCTCTAGTGGTGTGGGAACTGTGCTTTGGCAAAGTGGGTGGGGTTATATCCTGCTTGTTTGGCCCTGTCCGGGGGTATCATTTGATGGGGCCACAGTATCTCCTGACCCCTCCTGTATCAGCCTCCAGTATTTACGCTGCAGTAGTTTATGTATCGGGGGGCTAGGGCCAGTCTGTTATATCTGGAGTATTTCTCTTGTCTTATCCGGTGACCTGTGTGAATTTAAGTATGCTCTCTTTCTTTTTCTTTCTTTCTTTCTTTCTTTGAGGACCTGAGCCCTAGGACCATGCCTCAGGACTACCTGGCATGATGACTCCTTGTTGCCCCCAGTCCACCTAGCCGTGCTGCTGCTCCAGTTTCAACTGTTCTGCCTGCGGCTATGGAACCCTGACCTGTTCGCTGTGATTACTATTATTTGACCATGCTGGTCATTTATGAACATCTTGGCCATGTTCTGTTATAATCTCCACCCAGCACAGCCAGAAGAAGACTGGGCACAGCTCATAGCCTGGTTCCTCTCTAGGTTTCTTCCTAGGTTTTGGCCTTTCTAGGGAGTTTTTCCTAGCCACTGTGCTTCTATACCTGCATTGCTTGCTGTTTGGGGTTTTAGGCTGGGTTTCTGTACAGCACTTTGATATATCAGCTGATGTAAGAAGGGCTATATAAATACATTTGATTTGATTCACAGTAAATGCACGCCAGAAGTTGCACAGAATTTTCACAATGTTCAAGTTTGCGCTCAGCAAACCTGAAATTTGCTCAGTGGCAAAAAATGTTTGAGGGAACATTGTTAAGGACTGAACCATACCTTAGCCGGGCTGGCGGTGCGTTTTCTCTTGGCGGGGCTGGCCTGACAGTCAGTGTGGCTGGGATGGGGGGAAACGTGCGTTTGGCCCTGGCCTCCCTCACCATCCTGGTGGGACTTAGACGCCTGGCGGAGAGGCGGGTTATGGGGGAGAGAGGGCGGAGGATTATTGGGAGAGGCAGGAAAGGAGGGGGGAGGATGGTTCTGTTACTATGTGTAGAGGGTTTGGACTAAGAACAGAACCCACAACCCCGACAACAACCTTATTGATACATCTAATCACAAATCTCAGAGCCAACAGTGTGTGTGACAGTCTTGTCTTTTTTTCTTGGCAGGAGGAATGAGATGAATTTGATATGAAACATAAGGAACTTAAATATTTGGGTTACCACCGTTTGCCATCAAACCTTTGGTGCCAAGGTAGTTTTAATGTCAAACGGTCGTCCAAGAAAAAAAAGATATGGCAGGCAAGTTGAGAATTCATCAGATATCATTCAGAGTCACTAACATATAACAATTCCATATCAGAAGTTTCCATTCATTCTGTGCATGTCATATCAAACAGAGTTGATGGGTGAGTGAGAGTAGCATTGACTGATGACTTGTACTGTTGTATTAGGAACCACACAGAGAATTTCCTCTACTAAATCTATTATATGTGAGGTTAGTGTTAGTGAGGGCGATTCTCGTCTCAACTCCTTCGCTTTTTCTGCACTGATGCAAACGTTTCTAGACAGATGAATGCAAATATTGCCTGTGGGCATCCACTGTATTTCACCTATCCTGAGTTTTCCAATCAGTGGCAATGAGAGGAGAGAAAAGGAGAAGACTATTGAGATGCACCAGGACAGGACAGGTTAGGCAGTAGTAGTACTAAGGGTTTGTTAGCTGGGTGTTAACGGTCTCTAGTGGTCTCACCTGCTGCTGCGGTGTCTGTGACCCTGGGCTGCCTGCTGCAGTGTTCAGGCCCCCCTGTCTGGAGGTGAGCTCAGCAGGGATGGGCAGGCTCCACGCCTCCTCAATACTAGGAAGCATTTTAGTACCCTTCCCCCCCGCAAGACTACCTGGCTGAGGGTTACACAACTGAGCCTATAGGAGGAGGAAATGGTGTAAAGACACATTTCAGTACTGGTTTACGGTACGGTAGGACAATCCAGTGACACTACGTACTGAGCACCTTGGAGTATAGTACTGTAATACTTTCTACTAAGTCAATCAGTTATAGTATAGGTACTTGTACAAGAAATACAGCCTCTTCAGAGATGATATAAAGTCAAATGAAAAGAATCACTCAAAGAATGGTCAATGCCATGAGATTGTCTTTACGATTACTGATGAGAATGTGTAGTATCGCATCAATATGAATCAGTGTTCATATATCAATGAGTCAAATCAAAAATCACAGAATTACGTCACAGTCCGTAAAATAAACAACAATAAACAAATGTACAAAATAGAGCTCTAAAAACACTTGTATGATACACCACAACACAACAAAGCACAAAACAACCCAACACACACCACAACATTTAACAGAAAAGGGCCAGCTGAAATCTTTGGTTACTGGTTGGTTGGTGTGTGCATGTGTGTGTGTGTGTACATCTCTGCATATGTATCCCTCCCTCCCTCCCTGCTTACCTGCAGCAGCTTAATGCGGTGTGTGAGGGCGGCGGTGTTAGTGCAGGACTTGCTGCGGGTGGCGTTGATGTAACACTTGATGGCGTCGTGCGGCTGCCCGCAGGATTCATAGAGCGTGCCCAGGTCCATCCAGGCGGCTGCGTGACTGTGGTCCAGCTGCACTGCACAAATGTAGGCCTGCAGTGCATCCATAGGCTGGTTCTGCTGCTGGTACAGCACACTAGGGGAGAGAGGGAGGGAAAGAGGGAGGTAGAGAGGGAGGGAAAGAGGGAGGGAGAGAAAGTAAGAATGAATGAGTGACGGGGAGAGGGGGGCAGGGTTTTTAGTGTATCCTCTCCCTCGGGTGGCCACACCCAAAGTCTATCCACACTTCACTTGCTTGGGACCTCTAACTCCCTCTCTGCCTCTCCTGTTGCAGTGTGGAGCTGCAGGGTCCCCTAGGGTCCAAACCAGCCCCTTAGAGGGCCCCTGAGCTGCAGTTTCCTTGAGACGATACAGCACCAAGACTGTAGAGACATAGGCTAATACTGCTGTTCCAATCCTATTGCTATGGCCAACACACACATCCACACACACTCCAGTGTTTCCCCTATATGATTTAGCATATAGAGGATGGTAAAAAGTTTCAGTGTAAACGTCAACAATTAAAACCAAATATAAAGTATGTTGAAAACACAATATATTTTTTAAATAACATCTTTCAGAACTAAGAATCACCCAAATAAAAACTTGACAGTCAGGGAGAATCTAAAATTCCAAAAATGTCATGTCATGGGGCCCCCATTGATTTATTTATACTGCTTGAAATCACTCAGATAACATAAGAACACGGCATAAGCCATGGAAAAATGTGTAGAATTTCAGGAAACTAGCTTTAAAACTGCAAAATTGGGTCTCTGCATCCAAGTGGGCTTCTAAAACTGTGCCACTGGCCACGCCCACAGCCGGCAAGCCCCCCCCCCCAACTTTGCCACCGCTGCTGAAAAAAACCCTAGGGGAAACACTGCACTCCTTCAGATTGAGTAATCCTTCATGACTTCTCCAAGGGTCCTACAGCCAGACAGTTGAGTATACGCTGGCTGCAGTGAGTAAGGTCTTACCCTATGGAGCACCAGGTGTCAGCGCTGGCCTCAGACTTGTCAATGGACTGTCTGTAGGAGATAAAGGCATCCTGGACTTTCCCAATACTGGAGTAGCACCTTGAGAGAAACACACATTATGCTTGGTTACTAATCAACATGAACATGAATACAAAGATAAAGTCAGAGAGACATCTCTACATTGGCCGCTTGATTTCCACTGGGTAACACAGCCACAAAGTCAGATGCCACTCCGGTGGGAGAAATCAATATGAGAATATCTCAACACTGGCAGGTAAGTAATACTGTGAAACCCTATCATTCCACGATTGCTGCAGATATATTATGGACATTTTCAGAAATTCCAATGCAAAAAAATATATAGATACAATTTCCATATGTAGCACCTTCCACATGTATTGGATTGGTTAAGCAGTGCAGAAGAGAACCTCCCCCGACAGTTTTTTGTATTCTCGTCAAGACCAGTATGTAGGGGATCAAGTTTCAGGCATTTCTTCCACACATACTACGTTAGGTTAGCACTAGCCCAACCATGTCAACTGTACCCTAATGATCCATAATCAAATAAATCTAAGCCATAATAAAATTGTGTGGATTAGCAGAAAGGCAAACTGAAAAAAAAAATTAATACAAATTAGAGCTATTCATCTTTAGGTTTCTGTGTAACAAGAATGAGCTGTCTTCCCAGTGGGAAGACTGATCATTAATCACTGATCAATAATCAGTGCGATCAGAAAAGTAGACAATGAAGCTCTGAAACGGCTACTGTCTAGGCCTGTAGAATGTAGAGAAACAGGTGAGACTGGGGCTGAACCCAGTAGAAGAGAACAGACAAGACTGGTGAGCTTTGATGCCTTATGGGCAGAGTCCTACTCAATACACTGCTGTTGAGCCTTACACACCTGCTGGAGGGTAACTAGAGCCAGCAGGAATTCACTATGAAAGAAAATGTCAACAAAAGAAAAGGAAAGCCTCTTACCTGCCGAGGAAGTACCAGGACTGTCCAGAGTTGGGGTCTGCTTCTAGCGACTTCTGCAGACACTGGATGGCATAGCTGTCCTTGGAGCCTTTGTCCCCTAACAGCTCCACTGTATGATGCATCCAGCCTGGAGGAGACCAGACCAGGGGAGTTAGGAGGGTGGACGATCCAACAACTGCCACCACTAGTCTGGGTGCAGGGCTAGCCTTCTGCTAGCTGGTCAACAGCACCACTAGCTAGCAGCACCCTTCACTTCACTGTCTGCAATAGTAACTCTCACTACCACTGATCCAGCAGGTCTTTCTGCTAGTCTATTACCAAGGCTAGCTAGATCGAATAACAATGGTACAGCTCGAGTGACTAATATTACACTAATATTCACTATACACTGGTATAGTACTACACTGTCAGGCTCAGAGACACTGCTCTGTCTGTCTGGTGTGTAAAAGCACCAGTCTCATAAACGGACCAAATGGCTTGTCTGTCTAGCTTTCTAAAGAAGAGGGAGGGAGAGAGCAGAAAGTGGGAGGGAGGGAGGGAGATTCCTCCTCCATACACACACCAGCCATGTCTTCAAAGGTCTAAACAAGTCCCCCGGGGTTCCCTCCCCTCTCTCCACACACACACACACACACACACACACTTCCCTAAGGACGGGCATACACATACTTCCCTAAGGACGGGCATACACACAGACATACACACTTCCCACTCTCTCCTCTCAACACCTGTGGCGAGCCTTGCTGGGAGGTCACCATGACAACCCTGGCAGAGCCGCCGTCAGGGCAGAAAGAGAGAATGGCCGTCAGGGCAGAAAGAGAGAATGGCTTTACGACCAAGGAAACATTCTTAACCAAGGAGGATGGCAAGAAAAAAGACAAGAGCTGTGTGTTTGGAGAGGACGACATTGGGGCGGTGTGTGTCTGTGGTTGTGTGTGGTTGTGTGTAGCGTGGGGGTTGGGGTACACAAACTAACACCTCCATGATGAGCTGTTGCATCGGACACTGGAGGATTGGGAGAAACTTGGGAAAACAGGAAAGGGAGCAGAGAAGAAGTGGAGATCTGGGAAAACTGTCCAGCTGGGAATACCGTGCACAACATATCCCAGAACACAACGCATGATGCAACCCTGTGTTATCAACCTTATACACCTGGTTCATATTAGTACCATCAACAACAAATACAAAGTACTATATCTTTAGCAATGCATTTTACACGGTATTTAACCTAGACTATTTTGAAGGGGCACAAATGTGGCCAGTAACTGACAACTAAATATATCAAACACACCACCTATAGACACTGCTCTACAAAATTCTAGCAACCAATTTCTATAGCTTGAAAAAGATGAGTGTTGCACTTTCCCTTTTGACTATAAAAACGTAAAAGACAGCACTTTCATATCGAAACCTTCCAAAAACAAACTAGGATACATTTTTCAACATATTGAACAAGATCCAAAGAAAATGAAAAGGTTGTTACGAAAATGACATGATGTCAACAAGTAATGCATTTTCTTTCAACAAATGACAGTCTTTGACATAGTAGTATATATGAGAGAGACTGAAGGACTTACCCAGTTGTTGCAGTGTAGTAGCCTTCACCTGTGCAGGAAGATTCTCTGTCTGTAGTAAACTCTCATACGCTTCTTTTGCTGCTCTGAATTTCTTCTGCAGAATGACAAGGGGGAAAGAGAGTGATAGAGACAGGGGTGGGGGAAGAGAGAGAGAGAGAGAGAGCGATAGAAGGGTTGATTTAGCCAGAAAGAAGGGTCAGTATGTTTTATGGTCTCACTGGTCGGACACAAAGAAGTCTGGACACCTCCTCAGACCAAACCAACAATGTGAGGCCTTTCAGACTGACCACACACACGGCAGGGGGAGGGTCAGTCTGGGACAGGACAGGCCAGACTTAACACGTCGGACAGGTTTTAAGTGGTGTGTGTGTATGCGTTAATCTTCCCACCTTCAGTGCAGTTTTTATCTGGGGAAACCTGAGAAGCCACACTGGACAGAGACGTGTTTATTTTTCTAATTGACCTCGAGTCTGATCAAGTTGTGTGTGTGTGTAGTCTGGAGGTCTCTGTTCTTATCTTCTTTTACTCCATCACTAGAGCGACCTGCCTTCATGTCTGCAGCCTCGAAAGCCCTCGACACACGTGCACGCCCATAAAGCAGTCTGGCCCTGGGCTCTTCCTGTCTGGCCACCATAAAACCCATGTCAGGGTAAACAAAGTCACTATAGGGCAATACACCCAGCACCAGGATCTAATCCACCAACCATTACCACCTCAACACGAGAGATAATGTGTACCCTTTAGGGATGAAACCGTTACCGGTTTCACGATAAACCACGGTAAAATTCCCGACGATTAGTATTACTGTTACAAATGATAAATATCATTAAAACCGTGTTTTATTACCACGGGTTTGAAAAGCTCATGGTAAATACTGTCCAGCATCAACCAAAGTTAGCAACAGTCTGACGCAGGCGCAGCACGCAACGTGGGTTTTGTTTTGTTTGAAAACATGGCGGAAGGCAGTGACAGCGCTCGGGAGATTTTTCAGCCTTCTAAGAGGACCAAATCTGAAGTGTGGTCGTATTTTGGGTTTTACCAGAGTGCTGAGGGAAACTTAATCGAAGATGGTCACCCTGTCTGCAGAACATGCAAAAAATATTATCGCTGCGAAAGGGGGCAACACTTCATCTCTTGACTCATCTTCGTGACCACCACCCACTCACCACTTTATAGTGAATGCAAGGTAAGTTAACTTTTAGCTCAATGCATGATGTGGGAACTTCGAAATGGCGGAAAATGTCATGGTTTGTCTGTCTAACTTGCTAATAGCTTGTCAATAATGTAAACTGAAGCTTTCAGTGTTACCTACTCTTGTAAAAACACTACACTGCTGCTATATGGGTCATGTGTCTGCAGACTCTATTCACCCATTGCACACGATAACACGTTATGTAGTTTAGTCACCCAACCAACATATTCTGTTCCTTTAAAATCCGGCAGATGTCGACTTGGTTGCAAAAGTGTTCCAACAGGAGAAACACTATAGACTCCTATACAAGACTCCTGTATTTATGTCAATTGTTGGGCTCATTGCAAATACTATCACTGTCTTCCTAAAGACTCATTTGTATTTATGTAAATTGTGCATGGGGTCATTGAATATACTCAAACGCAACACAGAAGATACACACACAGTCTAAGTGAATAATAAAACACCAATAATAATAATACATTTGCTATTCCCTTACTTACAGAGTGAGCGTGCAGCAGGCAAACCCAGTGACGCTACTGGTCCCTCATCTACAGTTGTGACAGACACTCAAGCAAGCATTTAAAAAAGGCAGGCTGCTTAGGCACCCACATCAAAAAATGCTCAAGACCTCAGTGCAGCCCTTTCATATTACATTGCAAAGGACATGATGCCATTTCAAATTGTTGAGAGAGCTGGCTTTCTGAGGCTGATGAAAGTGAGTGCTGCTAATATTCTTAGTTTTTTTTTTATTTGCTTACTTAAGGTTGTGTTCATTTAAACCTGCACTAGGGAAACGTTTACCTCTCATGGCCACATGGTGCCATCTTTAATGTTATTATTTTAATGTTTATGCACACAAAAAGTGCACGGTGCTGCTAATTTTATTTGTTTGTTGGATTTCAATATAAAACTTGGTGAAATGATTTCAGTGTGTGTATCAGTACTTTTTGAACATTTCCAGCACATTTTAACAATACCGCGATAATACTGATAAAGGTGATAATTTTGAATACTATAATCGTGATATGAAATTTTCATACCGTTTCATCTCTAGTAGCCTTTCAATAGTTCTGATTGGAAAACATTTCTTAACCCAGAGGATCAATATCTCCAGCGACAATGGCACAAAAAGAGGCTTTGCCCTTGATACAGTTGAAGTCGGAAGTTTACATACACTTAGGTTGGAGTCATTAAAACTCGTTTTTCAACCACTCCACAAATTTCTTGTTAACAAACAATAGTTTTGGCAAGTCGGTTAGGACATCTACTTTGTGCATGACACAAGTAATTTTTCCAACAATTGTTTACAGATTATTTCACTGTATCACAATTCCAGTGGGTCAGAAGTTTACATACACCAAGATGACTGTGCCTTTAAACAGCTTGGAAAATTCCAGAAAATTATGTCAAGGCTTTAGAAGCTTCTGACAGGCTAATTAACATAATTTCAGTCAATTGGAGGTGTACCTGTGGATGTATTTCAAGGCCTACCTTCAAACTCCGTGCCTCTTTGCTTGAAGTCATGGGAAAATCAAAAGAAAACAGCCAAGACCCCAGAAAAGAAATTGGAGACCTCCACAAATTTGGTTCATCATTAGGAGCAATTTCCAAACGCCCGAAGGTACCATGTTCATCTGTAAAAAATATAGTATAAACACCATAGGACCACACAGCCATCATACCGCCAGGAAGGTGACGCGTTCTGTCTCCTAGAGATGAACTTACTTTGGTGCGAAAAGTGCCAATCAATCCCAGAAGATGCTGGAGGAAACAGGTACAAAAGTATCTATATCCACAGTAAAACAAGTCCTATATCGACATAACCTGAAAGGCTGCTCAGCAAGGAAGAAGCCACTGCTCCAAAACCGCCATAAAAAAGCCAGACTACGGTTTGCAACTGCACATGGGGACAAAGATCGTACTTTTTGGAGAAATATCCTCTGGTCTGGTGAAACAAAAATAGAACCGTTTGGCCATAATGACCATCGTTATGTTTGGAGGAAAAAGGGGGAGGCTTGCAAGTCAAAGAACACCATCCCAACCGTGAAGTACGGGGGTGGCAGCATCATGTTGTGGGGGTGCTTTGCTGCAGGAGGGACTGGTGCACTTCACAAAATAAAGGGCATACTTCCAAAGTTGTGGCAGAATGGCTTAACCTGTTAGGGTATAGGGGGCAGTATTGAGAATTTTTGAAAAAATATGTGCCCATTTTTAACTGCCTATTACACCAACTCAGAAGCTAGAATATGCATATTATTGTTCAGGTTTGGATAGAAAACACCCTAAAGTTTCAAAAACTGTTTGAATGGTGTCTGTGAGTATAACAGAACTCATTTGGCAGGCAAAACCCTGAGACAGATTCTGACAGGAAGTGGATACCTGATGTGTTGAATTGACTTTAAGCCTATACCATTGAAAAACAAAGGGAAGGAGGAATATTTTGGCACTTCCTATTGCTTCCACAAGATGTCCCCAGCCTTTACAAAGTGTTTTGAGTCTTCTACAGTGAGATCTGACTGAAGAAGAGCGTTAGAACGGCGATGGACCATTAGACACCTGGCGCGCGATTTGATGGTGGGTACTCTCATTCCGAAACGTTTTAAAAGAGAACCCAATGGTCCGCCTTGAATTTTATTCATGTTCTGGTTAAAAAAGGCCCTAATGATTTATGCGATACAACGTTTGACATGTTTGAACGAACGAAAATATATTTTTTCCGTTCTTGAAGTGAAGTGAAGTCCGGCTGGCTTAGATCATGTGCTACAACACGGAGGTTTTTGGACATAAATGATGAGCTTTTTTGAACAAAACTACATTCGTTATGGACCTGGGATTCTTTGGAAGTGACATCTGATGAAGAGAATCAAAGGTATTGGATTATTTACATAGTATTTTCGATTTTAGATCTCTCCAACATGGCGGTTAGTCTGTATCGCAATGCGTATTTTTCTGGCGCAGTGCTCAGATTATTGCAAAGTGTGATTTCCCAGTAAGGTTAATTTTAAATCTGGCAAGTCCATTGCGTTCAAGAGATGTAAATCTATAATTCTTTGAATGACAATATAATATTTTACCAATGTTTTCTAATATTAATTAATTATTTTGTTGTCATGACTTGACTGCCGGTATTGGAGGGAAACGATTTCCTGAACATCAACGCCATAGTAAAACGCTGTTTTTAGATATAAATATGAACTTGATAGAACTAAAAATGCATGCATTGTCTAACATAATGTCCTAGGAGTGTCATCTGATGGAGATTGTAAAAGGTTAGTGCATAATTTTAGCTGATTTTATGGTTTTGGTGACGCCTGTCTTTGAATCGACAATACACTACACACAGCTATTGTCAATGTACTCTCCTAACATAACCTAACTTTATGCTTTCCCCGTAAAACATTTTTGAAATCGGTAAACGTGGTTAGATTAAGAAGATGTTTATCTTTCAAAGGCTGTAAGTTAGTTGTATGTTTGAGAAATTTGAATTTTGACATTTATTTGGTTTCAAATTTGCCGCTCTTGAAATGCACCTGCTGTTGATAGGGTGCGCCACGGGTGGCACGCTAACGTCCCACATAGCCCCAAGAAGTTAAGGACAACAAAGTCAAGGTATTGGATTGGCCATCACAAAATCCTGACCTCAATCCAATAGAAGATTTGTGGACAGAACTGAAAAAGCATGGGCGATTAAGGAGGCCTACAAACCTGACTCAGTTACACCAGCTCTGTCAGGAAGAATGGGCTAAAATTCACCCAACTTATTGTGGGAAGCTTGTGGAAGGCTACCCGAAACATTTGACCCAAGTTAAACAATTTAAAGACAATGATACCAAATACTAATTGAGTGTATGTAAACTTCGGACCCACTGGGAATGTGATGAAACAAATAAAAGCTGAAATAAATCATTCTCTCCACTATTATTCTGACATTTCACATTCTTAAAATAAAGTGGTGATCCTAACTGACCTAATACAGGGAATTTTTACTAGGATTAAATGTCAGGAATTGTGAAAAACTGATTTTAAATGTATTATGTATGTATTACATATGTGATAAAAAAAAAAACAGGGATGGCTGTGTACATGCTACATCACCTCTGCTGTAATTTATATGATGCGGACACCAAGGAGATTACATTTTATATGAAGCTGCATCAGATGCTGCTCATGTTTCATAATAATAACAAGGAAAAATGTAGCTAGACTGGAGCGTGGTCACAATGTCCACATCCATTTAGGCCAGGGATTATCGGGGTACAGCTGGAAACTTCAATGACCAACCAAGTCACACATAAAAACATCTGAAATATCACAACTGTCACCAAGCTTTGCAACTCAGCCTAAACCCCTATTCAAATGTTAGATTGCCGATCATGCATCGGTAAAAAAACAAATTGAAACATTATGATTGCTTGTTCACTAAGGTTTTTACTCATACAGGGCTCTACATTTTGAGAAAAGTAGGCTGGCTACACCTAGATAAGTACTGTAGAAAAGTAGCTACACTTCAGTCAGAGCACTGTCAGAAGCATTTTAGATCTGCGTTTACAAAACGTTACCTTATGCGTTATTTTTTTCCTGCGTAAAAAACACAGACTTCTGCGTTAACTAGCAGGTTAAACTTAGGGGTTGCATTATCAAAGTGGATGAATTAATAATAATGTGACGCAGCATCATATTGTGTTACCTTTCTGCCGTGTTTGAGAAGTCGACGCGCTTTGGATGAGTTCTCTGTACAGCTGCCACTGCTATCTTTTGATTTCCTTGAGTTTTGTCTCCTCTCTGTTCTTGGCCTGTCTGCTCCTTCCCCCGTTCTCCTTCAGACTCCACACAGACACAGCCTGTACACATGCTGCTCCAGAGCCAGTACTGTTCTTCATTCAGACAAGCATGCGTCAAAACTTTGTTCATTTGCACAATGTCTCTCACCAAAAATGACATTCAGTAGCTCCTACCTATATATGTGAGCTGAATTGCATGTTTTTGCAATTTTAAATTTACGTTTGGGCTCGTTAGCATATTTAGCTAGCAGCCTCCATGGAAATACGCTATTACTTTTGCTCATTTGGTTAGCATTCTGGTAATAGAAACCCAATTGGGATTTTTTTCTTCATTTTCTGGCGCCCCTTGAGTACTACACCTGTAATACCATAAATCCCGGGATGAGAGAAGGTATGACGATATGAAAATCTCAATACCACCCAAATTTAGAATTGAGCTGCGATGTAGGCGCTATTTATAAACTTAGAAACATTACACATCAAATAGCCTAACAATGTGGGAAAAAAGGTTTCATTTAATTTAACTCCAGACTCCCCGGGTCTCCTAAAGACCTCTTTTTTTTGTGTGCAAATGTTTTCACCACAGCCTCTAGGTCCAGGTTGCAGACCCGACTGTTTATTATACTGAGTATTGCCAACCCAGACAGTCTTTCCTGAGACATTGTGCATTATACGTCCATTGCGCTGCACACATTTTAACCTTTGTCTTGAATGATGCATGCCAAGATACACCAGAGATAAGGGACTGTTGATATTGCAACCACACAACTCAAACGCCGGTTCACCAGTATGAACAAAAATCGCAAATCGCTTTTTGGTTCAAGCAATCAAGAACTGTCCGCTAAATATGATCATCCGTTTGCATCTGCATCTTATTGGTTGTCCAGTATCAAGACGACCTGTCCCCAGAGCTTCCTATACAGTTAATCTCTTTTCTTAATGTGTTGAGGCCAGCAATTAAGGAGAATGAGGCTCAATATACAGATGTTGCAGTACTGCTGTATTTGAAGCACTCCTCCCTTCTGCCCAGTTTCCTTGATGTTGCTATGGCAATCAAGCTGTTTTTTCCATCCCTATAACTATCGCTTCTGTGGAGTGATCGTTTTCTAAACTAAAACTCATAAAGAACTACATAGGAAGCATTAGGCTCTAGGTCTGATATGAGCTTTTGAACACCTGAGTAAGCTCCACTCATTGCACTGGCGCCATCGTAACCTTGACCATAGCATTTGTTCGCTGATATCCCCCTTATAATTTCTATCAGTTTAATTATTTATTTTTCAAGGCCTGGGGCAGTCACATTCCTGAATCCCAAGAAACAAACACTTAGCTTTCTAGTACATATGGAATTTAAAAATGTTTATGAATAAATTACTTTTACAGGGTTACTGTGAAAATGATTTACTACCTCCAGAGCTCGTACCCCCCACCCCTTGAGGGGGCTGTGAGGATGTCCGGTCCGCCAGTGAGCCGACCCCTTATTATAGAGCACACTATGCCTGATCACCTTAAGGTGTCAGCATGCTTCAGTTTGTCTGGCGCCTAGCCGAACATGTGTGCTCGCAAACTCCCTTAAAAGACCTTCACTTTTAAAACAAGAAAAAAAGCGGCAATAATACCGTTTGTCCATTTTGAGACGCCGTAGCCCCAAAATAGTAATAATTCATCTAAGATAACTCATGAAATCTGTCATTAATTTGGGCTTTGTTGCCAAAGAGATCTTAGTCACAAAATTTTACATCTAACTAATATGTTTGGTGCAGTATTAAAAAAGAAATTGCATGAAAACTAGTTGTCTCTCGTTGAATGACAACACAGACTTTATTGAAGAATCCCTACTGTTGACCAATCACCGACGAAGGGGCGTAGAATTCAGCTTGCCTCTAGAAAAATAACTGTATGCCCGAACAGCTGAAAAAACCCTCAAAGTTCAAAACGAACAAAAACGTCACAAAATGTCGTCATAAGATATGCACGAACTCTACCGAACTGTTTCGGCTGGGAAGCATGCGGACGCCTTTACTCACTGCTAGCCTGCACTGGGAGTCTTGGGCTGCAGTCATGCTGCACATAAGTTAACACACTTGAATAATGCGACAAAGCATGTACAAATGTCGAAACTGTTAGTTATTGTTTGCAACAAAAAAGAACACTTTACAATAGAAGATGATACCGGTAGCTTCCAGCATTGTAGGCTAACTTTCCTTTCTAGCTGAAAGCTTAAGCTAACATCAATTCCCTACCCTAGTATTTTATTTGTTATAATATGCAAACCATAATGCAAAATATGCTGATTGCCACCGAAAACTATTCATTTGGTCTCTCTCTCACGTCTCTCCCAAAGATGATTTATTTCCTCAGCAAACTGACTGCCTCGTGAATAACATACGCCGCACATAAAAAAAGAAGGAAAAAAAAGCTACTTCTTTGCAAATGTTGTTTTTGTAAGTCGCTCTGGATAAGAGCGTCTGCTAAATGACTTAAATGTAAATGTTGTTGAACAGTACAAAATAAGTCCCAAATGGAAGGGAAACTGATTGTTTGTCATATGTAGCCCCATGAAATCAGCTAAAACAAGCTCAATAACTAAATGCATGTACACAGTCCTATTGAATATGCATTAAACTGTAATGTGGATAAGGCTACATCTCGATTTACCCAGTCAATCAATAGAGATTTACTATTCAAAATTATGTTAATTTCTGTAATTAAATTGCATAATTGATTCATTAATGCATACATAGCAGCATCTGAAAAATATTGGATGTAAAAAAATAAAATAAAAATAAAAAATCTGTCTGGATCAAGTGCCATTCTGTGACTGGCGAATATGCCTTCTTTTTTCCATGGTATCATTTTGATATCGAGTATCATGATAGAGTAATGTGGTACTAAACCTGGTATCGAAGTCAAAATTCTGGTATCGTGACGACACTATCTACAGTAATGGATGTTACCATTTCATCAGGGAACAAAGATGAAGTAAACAAATGTAAATCACTGAATTCACGTTATGTTTGCTATTTCATGTAGCCACAGAATAGAAGAGGCTAAACAAATGATTTTGAATTAGAATTTCACATTGTTTAAAGTTGAGATATCACTCACGCAAAGTAATGACACTGGGTGTGTAACTATGCTTCCCAGTTAATATGGTAAAGTTGGCCTCGTATTTCGCCCCAGTTTCATATACACTGCTCAAAAAAATAAAGGGAACACTTAAACAACTCAATGTAACTCCAAGTCAATCACACTTTTGTGAAATCAAACTGTCCACTTAGGAAGCAACACTGATTGACAATAAATTTCACATGCTGTTGTGCAAATGGAATAGACAAAAGGTGGAAATTATAGGCAATTAGCAAGACACCCCCAATAAAGTAGTGGTTCTGCAGGTGGTGACCACAGACCACTTCTCAGTTCCTATGCTTCCTGGCTGATGTTTTGGTCACTTTTGAATGCTGGCGGTGCTTTCACTCTAGTGGTAGCATGAGACGGAGTCTACAACCCACACAAGTGGCTCAGGTAGTGCAGCTCATCCAGGATGGCACATCAATGCGAGCTGTGGCAAGAAGGTTTGCTGTGTCTGTCAGCGTAGTGTCCAGAGCATGGAGGCGCTACCAGGAGACAGGCCAGTACATCAGGAGACGTGGAGGAGGCCGTAGGAGGGAAACAACCCAGCAGCAAGACCGCTACCTCCGCCTTTGTGCAAGAGGAGCACTGCCAGAGCCCTGCAAAATGACCTCCAGCAGGCCACAAATGTGCATGTGTCTGCTCAAACGGTCAGAAACAGACTCCATGAGGGTGGTATGAGGGCCCGACGTCCACAGGTGGGGGTTGTGCTTACAGCCCAACACCGTGCAGGACGTTTGGCATTTGCCAGAGAACACCAAGATTGGCAAATTCGCCACTGGCGCCCTGTGCTCTTCACAGATGAAAGCAGGTTCACACTGAGCACATGTGACAGACGTGAGAGTCTGGAGACGCCGTGGAGAATGTTCTGCTGCCTGCAACATCCTCCAGCATGACCGGTTTGGCGGTGGGTCAGTCATGGTGTGGGGTGGCATTTCTTTGGGGGGCCGCACAGCCCTCCATATGCTCGCCAGAGGTAGCCTGACTGCCATTAGGTACCGAGATGAGATCCTCAGACCCCTTGTGAGACCATATGCTGGTGCGGTTGGCCCTGGGTTCCTCCTAATGCAAGACAATGCTAGACCTCATGTGGCTGGAGTGTGTCAGCAGTTCCTGCAAGAGGAAGGCATTGATGCTATGGACTGGCCCGCCCGTTCCCCAGACCTGAATCCAATTGAGCACATCTGGGACATCATGTCTCGCTCCATCCACCAACGCCACGTTGCACCACAGACTGTCCAGGAGTTGGCGGATGCTTTTGTCCAGGTCTGGGAGGAGATCCCTCAGGAGACCATCTGCCACCTCATCAGGAGCATGCCCAGGCATTGTAGAGGTCACACACACTACTGAGCCTCATTTTGACTTGTTTTAAGGACATTACATCAAAGTTGGATCAGCCTGTAGTGTGGTTTTCCACTTTAATTTTGAGTGTGACTCCAAATCCAGACCTCCATGGGTTGATAAATTGGATTTCCATTGATTATTTTTGTGTGATTTTGTTGTCAGCACATTCAACTACGTAAAGAAAAAAGTATTTAATAAGATTATTTCATTCATTCAGATCTAGGATGTGTTATTTTAGTGTTCCCTTTATTTTTTTGAGCAGTGTATTTCATTCAGGTAAGTTAAGTAGACTGTCGGCATTGTTGACTGGCTCACAAGCAAAACCTGACGTTACATATCGTTCACTTTTGAGAAAACTGGTCCAGCCACTTGGTAGCTAGCTATCGTTAGTTCAAATAAAGCAATATGTACTAATGTGAAACTGCAATTGTAAACTATAAAGTATAAACCCACCATAGCATAATTCATGAATGAGGTCCCAGGCGGAGGCTTCTCGGTTAAACATGGACGGTGCGCATCAGACAGTCCTTGCACTTTGAAACCCATATGACATATAGCGCCTCCCAACAGGTGAAACTGCAAGAAGAGTGTGTCCCACTTCTGCACTACACCTTTAGCATTCAGATGTTTGTAAAATGGCTTTTGCAAAATCAAATCAGTCTTTATTAATTGAGGGACAAACAATGGCATTTGTTGGTTCATTGTTACTAAATGCTTTGTAGAAAATTGTGTTTTACCAGTGTGCTGTGTTGGCTACTGGAGTGGACAATTCAAATCTTGCTGATTGCATATTAACTTCTAATTGGGGATTTCGAATGCCAGGACTGTACAAAATGTTTTTGGTAGTTCTGTTCTAAAAACAGTCAGTGCATTTGGTCATTTTTACATGAACAGGCATAATTAAAAAGCTGTAATTTCATAACAAGGACATCAATATTGTTTGTAAGCCGCATTGGTTGGAATGAGAGAAGAGAACAGCTCTCCTACGTAAATTTACAAACGGTCAAAATCATTCACCTTTGAGACGGGGTTGAAATCCAAAGCTGTGTTACATGAATTGTATATGTATGTCATAGCTAATTTATACAGATAAATATACATATTACTAGATCAAAATATTTGTATCTGCTATATGAAAAGTTAATCAGTGGGTGGTGAGGATTTCACATAAAAAATGGGGGGACAAAAACATGATATACAGTGCATACGGAAAGTATTCAAACCCTTTGACTTTTTCTACATTTTGTTACATTACAGCCTTACACTACCCCATAATGACAAAGCAACATAATTATGATTGTTTCATTTTTTTTTCTTCATTTTTGCAAATAAGAAATACAATAAACTGAAATAACACATTTACATAAGTATTCAGTCCCTTCACTCAGTACTTTGTTGAAGCACCTTTGGCAGAGATTACAGCCTAGAGTCTTCTTGGGTATGACGCTACAAAGCTTGGCACACCTGTATTTGGGGAGTTTCTCCTATTCTTCCCTGCAGACCCTCTCAAGCTCGGTCAGGATGGATGGGGAGCATCGCTGAAAAAGCTATTTTCAGGTCTCTCCAGAGATGTTCGATCAGGTTCAAGTCCGGGCTCTGGCTGGGCCGCTTGAGGACATTCAGAGACTTGTTCCGAAGCAACACCTGCATTGTCTTGGCTTGTGTGCTTAGGGTCATTGTCCTGTTGGAAGCTGAACCTTTCCCCAGTCTGAGGTCCTGAGCGCTCTGGAGCAGGTTTTCATCAAGGATCTCTCTGTACTTTGCTCCGTTCATCTTTCCCTCGATCCTGATTAGTCTCGGAGTCCCTGTCGCTGAAACATCCCCACAGCATGATGCTGCCACCACCATGCTTCACTGTAGGGATTGTTGCCAGGTTTTTCCATTTAAGAATGAAGGAGGCCACTGTGTTCTTGGGGACCTTCAATGCTGCAGACATTTTTTGGTACCCTTCCCCAGATCTGTGCCTCGACACAATCCTGTCTCGGAGCTCTAAGGACAATTCCTTCGACCTAATGGCTTGGTTTTTGCTCTGACATGCACTGTCAACTGTGGGACCATATATAGGCAGGTGTGTGCCTTTCCAAATCATGTCCAATCAATTGAATTTACCACAGGTGGACTCCAATCAAGTTGTAGAAACATCTCAAGGATGATCAATGGAAACAGGATGCGCCTGAGCTCAATTTCAAGTCTCATAGCAAAGGGTCTGAATACTTATGTAAATAAAAAGGTATGTTTTTTATTTTTAATACATTTGCAAAAATAATTCTAAAAACCTGTTTCGCTTTGTCAATATGGAGTTTTATTTGAATGTTATTTTTTAACCACTAAATCTCTTATCGTTTCTGCCTATAGTAGTAGCAGAAAGTATGTATAGTATTATTGATAATAATTATTACGTCATTATCATCTGAAAGAGGCTCTGGTATTAGCCTGTCTGAGGAGCTACACGTGTGAGACAGGGCGGGAAACCGGAGATACTAAGTCCGGTGTCTTTGATACAATGGTGGCGAACAAACAAAGAGAGCGGGGTATGAGCATATATCACGTGCCGACCATGGCTAAGGGAAATGCTGGCATCCAATTACTTTGTTACATTTTTTTTTAAATAATTTCATTTATTCTTCCCTGGAAAACCTAGGCGGTGCCTACAAATATATCATCATGTCAACGTATTATCACCACTGGACATGTAGTCTACAGATGGATGCCTCGTCGCCAAGCGAGGAAGATATTTCGCAATCATCCATTATTATGTATTATGGCATGGATAGGTTTTAGCATGATCGAGGTGTAGGAGAGTGAGAATAGGGTGGATCAAGTCATGTAAGCAACAAAGTAAGGTAGTTTGTGCAGATGATCAGATTGAATGGTGTGTGTGTGTGTGTGTTCAATCAGCTATATTGTGTGCAGAGACCGTGGCAAGAGTGAGGCAAGGTTGTAGATAATGGGTTATTATAAACTATGGCGCTAGACAGGATTATCTAGGTTAATGCTTTGGCATCATCTACAGGGTGAATGTTACATGGGTGGACCGATATCTTATCTCCTTCCAAAATGTGGTTACATGTGTAAACTTCAAATATTACTGACTACAAACCCCCCTAACACGTCTCAACCAAATCTGGCAACCCCGTTTAGCTTTTGCACTACGGCTCGGCTAGGCAGTAAACTAGATGATACAATTTTATTTGCTTTGTGTTTTGTCAAGTCATGTGCTCCGGTTCTTCTATACACTATCAAGCACATTGAAGATTTGTAATATGCTGAAAAGTGGCCAAACTAAGATGATCTTATTTGGGCAATAGGCACAGCCATATTTGTTTATGTGTGTCTTAAAGTGAATGCCATTCTGGGATTATGGAGTTTGCGCTTGTCAAACACAAATAAACATGGCTGCCATCATAAATAATTTAGCCGTTGTTAGCTGAGCAGACACGTACCGTTTTTTTGAAAAAACAATATTACAGCGCAACCTGTTAAACTCTCTTGGGTGGGGGGCAGTATTTTCACGGCCAGATGAAAAACGTACCCAAATTAAACTTTTTTTTTTATTAATTCCCTTTCCAAACTACAGTGATTTAGGGGTCATTTTGCACTTCCTAAGGCTTCCACTAGATGTCAACAGTCTTTAGAAAGTTGTTTGAGGCTTCTATGGTGAATTTTGAGGGAATAACAGCCGGTTCAAGCAGTGGACTGTCTGAGGTCATGTAGTTACTTCATGCGCGTTTCACGCATGGCTATCATTTTTTATTTTTCTTCTGTAATGAATACGCTATTGTCCAGTTGGAATATTATCAATTATTTATGTTAAAAACACCCTAAGGATTGATTGTAAACATCGTTTGACATGTTTCTACAAACAGTAATGGAACTTTTGAGCTTTTCGTCTATTGATTTGCGCTCCCGCATCATGCCTTTGGAATAGTAGTCTGGACGCGCCAACAAAACGGTATTTGAACATAAATGATGGACTTTATCGAACAAATTAACATTTTTTGTGGAAGTGCGAGTCCTGCGAGTGCATTCCGCCTAGGATCAGCAAAGGTAAGGAAAGATTTATAACACTAATTTTGAGTTTTGTTGATGCCATGACTTGGCAGGTAGCTGTATAGCTTGCATTGATGGCTGAGCACTGTACTCAGAATATTGAACAATGTGCTTTCTCTGTAAAGTTATTTTGAAATCTGACAGTGGTTGCATTAAAAAGTAGTGTATCTATAATTCTTTAAATAATTGTTATATATTTTGTCAACGTTTATGATGAGTACTTCTGTAAATTAATGTGCACATTCACCAGCAGTTTTGGGAGGCAAACATTTTCTGAACATCACGCGCCAATGTAAAATGCTGTTTTTGGATATAAATATGAACTTGATCGAACAAAACATACATGTATTGTGTAACATGATGTCCTATGAGTGTCATCTGATGAAGATCGTCAAAGGTTAGTGCTTAATTTTAGCTGTATTTCTTGTTTCTGTGACGCCTCTCCTTGCTAGGAAAATGACTGTGTGGCTTTTCTTGTTTAGGTGGTGTCCTAACATAATCTAATGTTTTGCTTTCGCTGTAAAGCCTTTTTGAAATCGGACAATGTGGTTGCATTAAGGAGAAGTGTATCTTTAAAATTGTGTAAAATAGTCGTATGTTTAAGAAATTTGAATTATGAGATTTTGGTTGTTTTGAATTTGCCGCCCTGCTATTTCACTGGCTGTTGGGAGTGTGTCCCGCAGGTGGGACGGTCACGTCCCACATACCCAAGAGAGGTTATTAAAACTGGTTTATGGAATGAGTTTGGCTGTGGATGTGTCCCGTGTGACGCTTTGATGATGAAGTTCACATTTATCTTTTAGAATAAAAGGTGAAATTGAGGAATAAACTTGTGAAGACCTTTATTTTCTATAAGTACAAAACATTGTTTAGAGGCTTTTCAGACAACAATGCTGTTCAGAAGTGTTTGTTGCGTCACACGTTCTGTTGCTACTGTTCCAATCACATAGATGGTACGCTGCAGGGACCACTCAACTACGATCACAAATGTGACCGTACGCGTAAAAGGGTTAATGGACAATTACTGTGAGACAGGCAGTTATTCGCCTGACAGTTACCGGCTGACAAGATTTCATGACCGCCACAGCCCTACCCATGGACAATCACCACAGCTCCAGGCACAGCAGAGAGGAGCTGATTGGAAGATGAATGAGTGGAGGGGGGTTCACTTCAGGATTAAAGCAAGGTATGCTGATCCTAGATCTGTGCCTAGTACATACACAGGCACCTTCTTACACCTTTCTCCAGAGCTCTGATTCTGAACACACAGGGGTGTGAATGGTATGGCACATCAGTAAAGAGGCTGAGGAGAATTAAGAAAATATGAGAGAAAATCTCCACACAGAGTTCTCTCTGGGGCCTAATGCTGTCTCTAGTGTGATCGTTATTTACAACTTCATCGTCACCAGCAGACAAGGCACAAGTGTGTGTGTGTGTGTGTGTGTGTGTGTATGTGTATATATATATATTTTGGTGGGCAGGACAGGCATGACAAATTACTTCTCACTTATCTTTGCCACACTGAAAGATGCATGCAAAAGACAAATAAACAAACTAGTTTGGTTTCCCTCCACAGTTAGCTTTGTGTGCCCTGGGAAAATCCACAGTAGAGTTCCACAACATGTTTAAAAGCAGAATCTGCATGTTTTTCTTTCAGTTCGCATTAGAGGTCGACCGATTAATCGGAATGGCCGATTAATTATGTCCGATTTCAAGTTTTCATAACAATCGGAAATCTGTATTTTTGGCCACCGATTTGTAGATTTTTAAATGTTTTTTTTTTTTAATATAAATATTTTTTAACTAGGCAAGTCAGTTAAGAACACATTCTTATTTTCAATGACGGCCTAGGAAAGGTGGGTTAACTGCCTTGTTCAGGGGCAGAACGACAGATTTTTACCCTGTCAGCTTGGGGATGCAACCTTACGGTTAACTAGTCCAACGCTCTAACCACCTGCTTTACATTGCACTCCACGAGGAGCCTGCCTGTTACGCAAATGCAGTAAGAAGCCAAGCTAAGTTGCTAGCTAGCATTAAACTTATCTTATAAAAACAATCAATCAATCATAATCACTACTTAACTACACATGGTTGATGATATTACTAGTTTATCTAGCCTGTCCTGCGTTGCATATAATCGATTCGCAAAAAAGGTCTGTCGTTGCTCCAACTTGTACCTAACCATACACATCAATGTCTTTCTTAAAATCAACACACAAGTATATAATTTTAAACCTGCAACTTTAGTTAATATTGCCTGCTAACATGAATTTCTTTTAACTAGGGAAAATGTGTCACCTCTGCAACAGAGTCAGGGTATATGCAGCAGTTTGGGCCGCCTGGCTCGTTGCGAACTGTGAAGACTATTTCTTCCTAACAAAGACAGCAGACTTCGCCAAACGGGGGATGATTTAACAAAAGCGCATTTGCGAAAAAAGCACAATCGTTGCACGACTGTACCTAACCATAAACATCAATGCCTTTCTTAAAATCAATACACAGAAGTATATATTTTTAAACCTGCATATTTAGCTAAAAGATATCCAGGTTAGCAGGCAATATTAACCAGGTGAAATTGTCACTTCTCTTCCGTTCATTGCACGCAGAGTCAGGGTATATGCAACAGTTTGGGCCGCCTGGCTCGTTGCGAACTAATTTGCCAGAATTTGACGTAATTATGACATAACATTGAAGGTTGTGCAATGTAACAGGAACATTTAGACTTATGGATGCCACCCGCTAGATAAAATACGGAACGGTTCCGTATTTCACTGAAAGAATAAACGTGATAGTTTCCAGATTCGACCATATTAACCTGTTTGGGATAGGGGGCAGTATTGAGAATTTTGGAAAAAATATGTGCCCATTTTTAACTGCCTCCTACACCAACTCAGAAGCTAGAATATGCATATTATTGTTCAGGTTTGGATAGAAAACACTCTGAATTTTCTAAAACTGTTTGAATGGTGTCTGTGAGTATAACAGAACTCCTATGGCAGGCAAAAACCTGACAAGGTTTCATGCAGGAAGTACCCTGTCTGACAAGGAGTCGTGCGTCTTGCATCTGTTTATTGAAAAGTAAGGATCTTAGCTGTAACGTGACAATTCCCAGGGCTCCGATAGGCTCTCAGAACCCGGGAAATACCTGAAGGTTGACGAGGCAGCCTCAGGCTGAAACACATTATCGCCTTTGGTAAGTGGCGGATCAGAGGACCTTTGAATGAGGCGCGTGCATAATTCGCTCCTGAGGAGAAATTTAATTCGGCTGTTTAGGCTCAATGCATATTCCCGGTCGGAATATTATCGCTTTTCTACGAGATAAATGGCATAAAAATTGGTTTTAAACAGCGGTTGACATGCTTCGAAGTACGGTAATGGAATATTTAGAAATTTTTTGTCACGCCAATGCGCCATGCGCGAGACCGTGATGTAGCATTCTGATAGTGTCTAGAACTCACGAACAAAACGTCGCTGTTTGGATATAACGATGGATTATTTGGGACCAAACCAACATTTGTTATTGAAGTAGAAGTCCTGGCAGTGTATTCTGACGAAGAACAAGCAAGGTAAGAACATTTTTCTTATAGGAAATGTGATTTTGGTGGAGGCTGACCTGAGTGGGTGTCTAAATAGCTAGCCCTGTGATGCCGGGCTATGTACTTAGATTATTGCAAAATGTGCTTCATCCGAAAAGCTATTTTAAAATCGGACATATCGAGTGCATAGAGGAGTAATGTATCTATAATTCTTAAAATAATTGTTATGCTTTTTGTGAACGTTTATCGTGAGTAATTTAGCAAACTGTTAGTAAATTCCCCGGAAGTTTGCGGGGGTTATGCTTTTTCTGAACGTCACATGCTAATGTAAAAAGCTGTTTTTTGATATAAATATGAACTTGATTGAACAGACATGCATGTATTGTATAACACAATGTCCTAGGTGTGTCATCTGATGAAGATCATAAAAGGTTAGTGCTGCATTTAACTGTGGTTTGGGTTTATGTGACATGATATGCTAGCTTGAAAAATGGGTGTCTGATTATTTCTGGCTGGGCACTCTGCTGACATAATCTAATGTTTTGCTTTCGTTGTAAAGCCTTTTTGAAATCGGACAGTGGGGTTAGATTAACGAGATTCTTGTCTTTAAATAGCTGTAAAATAGTCATATGTTTGAGAAATTGAAGTAATAGTATTTCTAACGATTCAAAAATCGCGCCACTGGATTTCAGTGGCTGTTACGTAGGTGGGACGAGTTCGTCCCACATGCGCCAGAGGTTAACCTCTTTGGGATAGGTGGCAGAACTTTCACGGCCGGATAACCACACTGTCCGATTTCAAAAAGGCTTTACAACGAAAGCAAAACATTAGATTATGTCAGCAGAGTACCCAGCCAGAAATAATCAGACACCCATTTTTCAAGCTAGCATATAATGTCACATAAACCCAAACCACAGCTAAATGCAGCACTAACCTTTGATGATCTTCATCAGATGACAATCCTAGGACATTATGTTATACAATACATGCATGTTTTGTTCAATCAAGTTCATATTTATATCAAAAACCAGCTTTTTACATTAGCATGTGACGTTCAGAACTAGCATACCTACCGCAAACTTCCGGTGAATTTACTAAATTACTCACGATAAATGTTCACAAAAAACATAATTATTTTAAGAATTATAGATACAGAACTCCTTTATGCAATCGCTATGTCCGATTTTAAAATAGCTTTTTGGTGAAAGCACATTTTGCAATATTCTGAGTAGATAGCCCAGCCATCACGGGCTAGCTATTTAGACACCCACCAAGTTTAGCCCTCACCAAAGTCAGATTTACTATAAGAAAAATTGGATTACCTTTGCTGTTCTTCGTCAGAATGCACTCCCAGGACTTCTACTTCAATAACAAATGTTGGTTTGGTTCAAAATAATCCATAGTTGTGTTCAAATATCCTCTGTTTTGTTCGTGCGTTCAAGACACTATCCGAAGGGTGACGAAGGGTGACACGCCCGGCGCGTTTCGTGACAAAAAAATTCTAAATATTCCATTACCGTACTTCGAAGCATGTCAACCGCTGTTTAAAATCCATTTTTTTTTCTCGTAAAAAAAATCGATAATATTCCGACCGGGAAACCCTGTTTGCGTTCAAAGACATGGTGTCGCCTCGTGCACGCGCCTCAGTCTCATTGTCCTCTGATCGACCACTTACCAAATGCGTCAATGTTTTTCAGCCAGGGGCTGCAAAGACATCATTCAGCTTTTTGCCGCCTTCTGAGAGCCTATGGGAGCCGTAGGAAGTGTCATGTTACAGCAGAGATCCTCAGTTTTCAATAAAGAGAATGTAGAAGCCAATGAAATGGTCAGACAGGCCACCTGTAAGGAATATTCTCAGGTTTTTGCCTGCCATATGAGTTCTGTTATACTCACAGACACCATTCAAACAGTTTTAGAAACTTTAGGGTGTTTTCTATCCAAAGCCAATCATTATATGCATATTCTAGTTTCTGGGCAGTAGTAATAACCAGATTAAATCGGGTGCGTTTTTTATCCGGCCGTGCAAATACTGCCCCCTACCCTAGAGAGGTTAACAAGAGTCTTATCTTTAAAATGGTGTAAAATAGTTGATTGTTTGAGAAAATGGAATTGTGGTATTTTAGTTGGTTTTGTATTTCGCGACCTAAGGATCGTGTTTCTGTGTGTTATTATGTTATAATTAAGTCTATGATTTGATAGAGCAGTCTGACTGAGCGATGGTAGGCAGCAGCAGGCTCGTAAGCATTCATTCAAAATAGCAATTTCGTGCGTTTTACCAGAAGCTCTTCGCAATGCATTGCGCTGTTTATGACTTCAAGCCTATCAACTCCCAAGATTAGGTTAGCCGGGTGCGCGCTAATAGAGTTTCAAACGTCACTCGCTCTGAGACTTGGAGAAGTTGTTTCCTCTTCCTCTACATGGGTAACGCTGCTTCGAGGGTGGCTGTTGTCGATGTGTTCCTGGTTCGAGCCCAGGTAGGAGCGAGGAGAGGGACGGAAGCTATACTGTTACACTGGCAATACTAAAGTGCCTATAAGAAAATCCAATAGTCAAAGGTATATGAAATACAAATCGTATAGAGAGAAATAGTCCTATAATTCCTATAATAACTACAACCTAAAACTTCTTACCTGGGAATATTGAAGACTCATGTTAAAAGGAACCACCAGCTTTCATATGTTCTCATGTTCTGAGCAAGGAACTTAAACGTTAGCTTTCTTACATGGCACATAATGCACTTTTACTTTCTTCTCCAACACTTTGTTTTTGCATTAATTAAACCAAATTGAACATGTTTCATTATTTATTTGAGGCAAAATTGATTTAATTGATGTATTATATTAAAGTTAAAATAAGTGTTCATTCAGTATTGTTGTAATTGTCATTATTACAAATATATAAAAAAAAAAGAAAAAAGGAAAAATGTAAAAAATAAATTAAAAAACAAACAAACAAAAACAAAAAAAATTGGCCGATTAATCGGTATTGGCCTTTTTTGGCCCTCCAATAATCGGTATCGGCTGTGAAAAATCATAATCGGGCGACCTCTAGTTCGCATAGGCCTACTTCTTCCCGCCATCACAGAAGACAAATAAATAACACATATATATATATATATATATATATATATAGGGGATGCACGATATATCGGCAAGCATATCGGAATCGGATAATATTAGCTTAAAAAAAAGCCAGCCTCGGCCCAATGTCTAGATTTACGCCGATGTGCAAAACCGATGTCAAAGCTGACATGCAAACCTATATAACGTACAGTTGAAGTCGGAAGTTTACATACACCTTAGCCAAATACATTTTAACTCAGTTTTTCACAATTCCTGACATTTAACCCAAGTAAAAATTCCCTGTCTTAGGTCAGTTAGGATCACCACTTTATTTTAAGAATGTGAAATGTCAAAATAATAGTAGAGAGAATGATTTATTTCATTCATCACATTCCCAGTGGGTCAGAAGTTTACATACACTCAATTAGTATTTGGTAGCATTGCCACATTGTTTAACTGGGTTCAAATGTTTCGAGTAGCCTTCCACAAGCTTCCCACAATAAGTTGGGTGAATTTTGGCCCATTCCTCCTGACAGAGTTGGTGTAACTCAGTCAGGTTTGTCGGCCTCCTTGCTCGCACATGCTTTTTCAGTTCTGCCCACACATTTTCTATGAGATTGAGGTCAGGTCTTTGTGATGGCCACTCCAATACGTTGACTTTGTTGTCCTTAAGCCATTTTGCCACAACTTTGGAAGCATGCTTGTCCATTTGGAAGACCCATTTGCGACCAAGCTTTAACTTCCTGACTGATGGCTTGAGATGTTGCTTCAATATATCCACATAATGTTCCACCCACATGATGCCATCTATTTTGTGAAGTGCACCAGTCTTCAATGACTCCAAGCTAAGTGTATGTAAACTTCCGACTTCAACTGTAGGTAGATGACGTAATGACACAACGAAAAATACAGTGCTACACAGAACAAAAGCAGAAAAATACTAAGCGTACACTTCCAACAACTAAACAAGTTCAAGTTGAGCAGTCATTTGAAAGAGTAAAAACATTTCAGCGAGACAACTCAAAGGAGTTCCAAATTTCTCTAACGGTCACCCCTGCGTGAGTTTCTTTATGCACGTGATGTTAGAACGTTCTCTCCATTCCAGAATGTGATTGTTACGCAACAGTACATCTAATCCGCACTGCCCTCAAACCAAAGCACGCAGCCTGTTTTTATTTATAGTCTGTTTTCAACTTGTCAATTTCAAATGATTTTGAACGCGTTTTTATTTTCTAAGAACAGTTTGAATTGAGGTGTGTTCCACCTCCTCATTCATTCACATAAAAGTAGTCCTTTTTACATTTACGGACCATACATTTTTTGGACCCGGACAAAATTCCCCAAGCACTTTCCAATTTTTTGTGCAGTTCAAGTCTGCAGGCATTTGCGCATCTCTCGTAAGAACAGGATCTGCACAAGTGTTCACATTTTCCGTCTGTTGCCCGCATCGCAGTCATTGTGGTTTTCGTTACCAATAATAACTTTGGGAATGTGTGGTTCTATCAAAGTAAGTGCCTTATTACGTTATAATATACTGCTCAAAAAAATAAAGGGAACACTTAAACAACACAATGTAACTCCAAGTCAATCACACTTCTGTGAAATCAAACTGTCCACTTAGGAAGCAACACTGATTGACAATAAATGTCACATGCTGTTGTGCAAATGGAATAGACAAAAGGTGGAAATTATAGGCAACAGGCAAGACTCCCTCAATAAAGGAGTGGTTCTGCAGGTGGAGACCACAGACCACTTCTCAGTTCCTATGCTTCCTGGCTGATGTTTTGGTCACTTTTGAATGCTGGCGGTGCTTTCACTCTAGTGGTAGCATGAGACGGAGTCTACAACCCACACAAGTGGCTCAGGTAGTGCAGCTCATCCAGGATGGCACATCAATGCGAGCTGTGGCAAGAAGGTTTGCTGTGTCTGTCAGCGTAGTGTCCAGAGCATGGAGGCGCTACCAGGAGACAGGCCAGTACATCAGGAGACATGGAGGAGGCCGTAGGAGGGCAACAACCCAGCAGCAGGACCGCTACCTCCGCCTTTGTGCAAGGAGGAGCAGGAGGAGCACTGCCAGAGCCGTGCAAAATGACCTCCAGCAGGCCACAAATGTGCATGTGTCTGCTCAAACGGTCAGAAACAGACTCCATGAGGGTGGTATGAGGGCCCGACGTCCACAGGTGGGGGTTGTGTTTACAGCCCAACACCGTGCAGGACGTTTGGCATTTGCCAGAGAACACCAAGATTGGCAAATTCGCCACTGGCGCCCTGTGCTCTTCACAGATGAAAGCAGGTTCACACTGAGCACATGTGACAGACGTGACAGTCTGGAGACGCCGTGGAGAACGTTCTGCTGCCTGCAACATCCTCCAGCATGACCGGTTTGGCGGTGGGTCAGTCATGGTGTGGGGTGGCATTTCTTTGGGGGGCCGCACAGCCCTCCATGTGCTCGCCAGAGGTAGCCTGACTGCCATTAGGTACCGAGATGAGATCCTCAGACCCCTTGTGAGACCATATGCTGGTGCGGTTGGCCCTGGGTTCCTCCTAATGCAAGACAATGCTAGACCTCATGTGGCTGGAGTGTGTCAGCATTTCCTGCAAGAGGAAGGCATTGATGCTATGGACTGGCCCGCCCGTTCCCCAGACCTGAATCCAATTGAGCACATCTGGGACATCATGTCTCGCTCCATCCACCAACGCCACGTTGCACCACAGACTGTTCAGGAGTTGGCGGATGCTTTAGTCCAGGTCTGGGAGGAGATTCCTCAGGAGACCCTCCGCCACCTCATCAGGATCATGCCCAGGCGTTGTAGGGAGGTCATACAGGCACGTGGAGGCCACACACACTACTGAGCCTCATTTTGACTTGTTTTAAGGACATTACATCAAAGTTGGATCAGCCTGTAGTGTGGTTTTCCACTTTAATTTTGAGTGTGACTCCAAATCCAGACCTCCATGAGTTGATAAATTGGAATTCCATTGATTATTTTTGTGTGATTTTGTTGACAGCACATTCAACTATGTAAAGAAAAAAGTATTTAATAAGATTATTTCTTTCATTCAGATCTGGGATGTGTTGTTTAAGTGTTGCCTTTATTTTTTTGAGCAGTGTAGTTTCTGTATGTCGTGTTATGCCGTTTCTACTGCAGTTCACTGTCTGTTTGGAGCATAATATAGGTGTATATTCCTTATAACCGCAGACACGCGAGGTAACGTTACCCATTTCATAACCTTTATGGTGTTATATTCAATCGTGCTTATGTAGCTACATTATTCTATTAGCTCCGCAAAACAATGCTATTTGGTCAGAGAAGTATTAGCTTGTTTTGTACTTTGAAGCTACCCTGTGCCTTATGACTCCCAAGTGGCGCAGCGGTCTAAGGCACAGCATCTCAGTGCTAGAAGCGACACTACAGACACCCTGGTCCAAATCCAGGCTGCGTTTCTATCAAAGTGCCTTATTACGTTAATAGTTTCTGTATGTGATTTGTATGTGAACTGTATGTCCAATTACAAAAAATACATTGTTCAGTAATCATCTCACCTGTTAGTTGGCGGTGAACTATGTGGCCATTGAGGGCAGCGTCGATCAGATGGAAAAATATCTTATACCACTTGGTCGTTTTCCGAGTGCATTCCACAAAGCTGTTTATCATGTCCGCCTTATCCACTGCCCCCATTTTGAGGTTATAGTCAAGCACACAGTCTGGTTAGATTTTTCTCTCTCCCATCAGGTGGTCCACCTTCCCTGTGGCCGACATGACTGCTGTATAGACAGTGGAGAGAACATGGACGTCTCGTTTGTCATGCCACTTTTCTGCCAGCTGTTGACCGTTCTCCTTGAACTCCACCTTCCCTATCTGCATCTTCCTGCATCCGAATACCGTCATCCCCTCCTGTTTGACCTGACTGTGCCACAGGCCCCTGTGCTGTTGGAAAGCAGACGTTGGAAGAGTGTGGGGCTGCTGTACCAATTGTCCACATACAAAGTGTGTCCCTTGCTGAGATGAGGAGCCAGCATGGTCATCACCATGGACCCGGACACCCCAAGCCCCTCATAATGTTGGATGTCAGTGGTGGACCCTGTGTAAACTATAATGTCCTGGACAAATCCTGTCTTCACGTCGCACATGACAAAAGAACTTGACCCCAAACCTGTGCCTTTTGGAGGGAATATATTGACGGAACGCCAGCCTACCATAACATCAGGCACAAAGGCACAAAGACTCGACCAAATGCTGATGTCAGGCTGGTAAGAACATTTATTTTGTATAACAGGGTCATTTAGGATGGCAGTAGCATTGTTGACGAAATACAGGCTTCGCAGCAGAACTAGGAAGCGGTCTTGGGAAAAGAGGGTGGCAAAGAAGGGAGTTGCAAACATAGGATCTGTGCTCCAGTATTCTCTTAGGGAGTTCTTCTTTACTATCCCCATGAGAAGGACTGTCACCAGGAAGGTATACATTTCACTAATTGTGGTTGTCACCCATTTAGCGAGTTTCCCCCTCACTCCTGGCTCTCTCTTCTCCTGTAGCTCCGAGGCATTCTCCTCTACTATGTCTCCCACCAGCTCCTCTGTCAGAAACAACTTGAAGCACTCTGCCTCAGATGGAAATGGCAAGGGGCGTTGTACTCCAGACTGGGACTCATCAAAGCAAACAGCAGGGCCAGGAGGGGTGAAATGACTGGCAGCCTTCCCGCTACCACAGAACTCCTGTACTTCATCCACTGTCGGTCTGCCTCCATCACCACCAGCATCTTCAAAGGGAACTGGGACTTCATCAGCGGACAAGGAGTCCTCAGATTCAGGGTTCTCAATGGCTACAAGGTTGGGGGTCAGCTCCTCACTGTCACAATCTGATTCCTGACTTTCATACTCAGACTCATTGTCATAAAAGAAAATCTCCAGAATTTCCGCATTTGTAAATTCTCCTTTGAAAAGACATTGCTAATGCTACAGCTTCTCACTAGCTATATACATAAACATAAATAAACAACAACACTGAATGGCTCAGAGTGGAAGTGAGAGGTTACGTAATTGACTGCCGGCACGCGCCACTTGTATCAATAAATCACTATTACAAAATGTTTTGTGTGGTAATTAGTTATATATTTACTGTTTTATTCACGTTTTCAAGTTCTATTGACAAATCATGCATTCCGATTCTTGCATAGATTGTAACGGGCGCATATTATGTGTGTCATTTTTGTTGTTGAAGTTTGTACTGATTATGATGAGCGACAAAGCATTCTGGGTTTCACGTAATCGTCTGTGGTACCAAAGATGTTATAACAAAATGAGATGAGTAAGGGTTCACAATTCTTTTGAGAACTTCCGGAAATGAATGGTGGGATGTGAACGATGGTAGACGACACACCCAACATACATAATATAAACAGACCAAACTCATCTTGTCTTATCATCTTTGGTTTTTGTGAGAGAAAAAAAGCATGGCAGCACGCAGAAACTACCCATAGTCGGATTACTTTCGATTTCCAGAGTGTTTTCCTCAATTATTTATTTCGATCAATGGTGAGCTCACCCGTGATGTGATTAATTATAGTCATTTCTATTAGCTAATTCATATTGTAGTTTATGTTAGCCGAGAGTTATACAAATATGACTGCTTGTGTTACTTATAAAAAATGACTGCTTGTGTTACGTCAATCTTTCCTCTGTTAGCGCTAGGACAAATGTAGACAAAATTTTTCTGGTTTGGAAGATTGTGTTATGCTGTAGCTACTTCTGTGAATGTCTAAACATTGCATCCAAAAATAAACTGCTCACATTCTGGATATAACTTTGTAAGGACTATGTTTGTGCAAAATATTTCTGTAAAAACAGTGTGGTCAGCTCAAAATGCTGATTGTTGCGTCATTCGAAACGGTCCGTTCTAAATAAGCGTTCTAATCACACTGGTTTGATCGTACGCTACAGGGACCACTGTAGAATGATCACACCTGTGTGATGGTACGTGTGAAAAGGTTAACGCCAAGAATGGAATTCATTGCCCTTGACAATCAACCGTTCCCTGTCGTGGATGATGTTGGCTTTCGCCAACTGGTCGAGCACCTTGAGCCCCGGTACACACTACCAAGTAGACAAAGTAGGCGCTATTTTTCAGATGTTGCCCTACCGAAACGCACATCTATGAGC
Source organism: Salmo trutta (assembly GCF_901001165.1). Taxonomy (NCBI): domain Eukaryota; kingdom Metazoa; phylum Chordata; class Actinopteri; order Salmoniformes; family Salmonidae; genus Salmo; species Salmo trutta. Next base: position 33,495,638 of record NC_042976.1, on the reverse strand, counting down.
TACTTGCTATGGGCGTCACTGCTATTAGCTTCCCGACTGACATTTGGACCAGCGATGTCAGCCCCATGAGCATGCTGAGTCTGACAGTACAGTGGGTCGACAAGGATTTTGTACTGAGGAAAGCCGTATTGCAACTTGGAAACACAAACACACTCCTAGCGACATTCGAACAACTGAGTCGAGAAATAAACTCATCAACTGCGTCTGCAGCAGACGTGATACCCTCTGTCATGGCATTGAGACGCCTGCTCAACAAAACTGCAAACACAGACTGTGGGGTTAAAACTTGCAAAAGTACTCAAGGCTGTGAACAAGCGATTAGGTGGCATTCTCTCTGAGCCTCTTTACTGTGTCGCCACCATGCTCAATGCTAGGTACAAGGACCGCTACTTCGATGCAGACAAGAAACAGGGTTTATGCGAAATGTTACAGACACAGCTGGACAAGATGTGCACCTCGGTGCACACAGTGACAGTGCGCACCCTGGAAGAGAGGCCACAGACTGACAGACAGAGCTGAAACTTCCCTGCTTGACATGTATGATGAAATCCTGGTTGAGAATGAACAACGAAACAGCACAGTAGAGGTTGGCCGATTAATTAGGGCCGATTTCAAGTTTTCATAACAAAATCGGTAATCGGCCTTTTTGGACGCAGATTATGGCCGATTACATTGCAACCCACGAGAAGACTGTGTGGCAGGCTGACCACCTGTTACGCGAGTGCAGCATCAAAAGGACCTTGTGGCTGCAAGGAGCCATGGTAAGTTGCTAGCTAGCATTAAACTTTTCTTATATAAAACAATAAATCTTCACATAATCACTAGTTAACTACACATGGTTGGTGATATTACTAGGTTAACTAGCTTGTCATGCGTTCCATATAATCAAAGCGGTGCCTATAAATTTATCATCGAATCACAGCCTACTTAACCTGTTAGGGCTAGGGGGCAGTATTTACACGGCCGGATAAAAAAACGTACCCGATTTAATCTGGTTACTACTCCTACCCAGTAACTAGAATATGCATATAACAGAACTCATATGGCAGGCAAAAACCTGAGAAGATTCTGAACAGGAAGTGGCCTGTCTGACAAGATCTTGTTCTTCTTGTCTCTGTTTATTGAAGACTGAGGATCTTTGCTGTAACGTGACACTTCCTACGGCTCCCATAGGCTCTCAGAGCCCGGGAAAAAGCTGAATGATGTCATTCCAGCCCCAGGCTGAAACACATTTGCGCTTTTGGCAAGTGGCCGATAAGAGGATAATGGGCTTAGGCGCGTGCACGAGTCGATCCCGTGCTTTATTTTCTGTCGTCTCTTTACCTAAACGCAGATTCCCGGTCGGAATATTATCGCTTTTTTATGAGAAAAATTGCATAAAAATATTATTTTAAACAGCGGTTGACATGCTTCGAAGTACGGTAATGGAATATTTCGATTTTTTTGTCACGAAATGCGCCGTGCTCGTAACCCTTATTTACCATTCGGATAGTGTCTTGAACGCACAAACAAAACGCCGCTGTTTGAACATAACTATGGATTATTTGGGACCAAACCAACATTTGTTATTGAAGTAGAAGTCCTGGGAGTGCATTCTGACGAAGAACACCAAAGGTAATCAAACTTTTCTAATAGTAAATCGGAGTTTGGTGAAGGCTAAACTTGCTGGGTGTCTAAATAGCTAGCCCTGTGATGCCGGGCTATCTACTTAGAATATTGCAAAATGTGCTTTCACCAAAAAGCTATTTTAAAATCGGACATATCGAGTGCATAGAGGAGTTCTGTATCTATAATTCTTAAAATAATTGTTATGCTTTTTGTGAACGTTTATCGTGAGTAATTTAGTAAATTGTTAGTAAATTCGCGGGAAGTTTGCGGGGGGTATGCTAGTTCTGAACGTCACATGCTAATGTAAAAAGCTGGTTTTTGATATAAATATGAACTTGATTGAACAAAACATGCATGTATTGTATGACATAATGTCCTAGGTGTGTCATCTGATGAAGATCGAAGGTTAGTGCTGCATTTAGCTGTCTTCTGGGTTTTTGTGACATTATATGCTAGCTTGAAAAATGGGTGTCTGATTATTTCTGGCTGGGTACTCTGCTGACATAATCTAATGTTTTGCTTTCGTTGTAAAGCCTTTTTGAAATCGGACAGTGTGGTTAGATTAACGAGAGTCTTGTCTTTAAAATGCTGTAAAATAGTCATATGTTTGAGAAATTGAAGTAATAGCATTTCTAAGGTATTTGAATAACGCGCCACAGGATTCCACTGGCTGTTACGTAGGTGGGACGATTTGGTGCCACCTACCCTAGAGAGGTTAACATTTAACAAAAGCACATTCGCGAAAAAAGCACAATCGTTGCACAAATGTACCTAACCATAAACATCAATGCCTTTCTTAAAATCAATACACAGAAGTCTTTTTTTTAATTTTTTAAACCTGCATATTTATTCAGTGCAAGCAGAGTCAGGGTATATGCAGCAGTTTGGGCTGTTTGGCTCGTTGCGAACTGCGTGAAGACAATTTCTTCCTAACAAAGACCATAATTAATTTGCCAGAATTTTACATAATTTTGACATAACATTGAAGGTTGTGCAATGTAACAGCAATATTTGACTTAGGGTTGCCACCCGTTCAATAAAATATGGAACGGTTCTGTATTTCACTGAAAGAATAAACGTTTTGTTTCTGAAATGATAGTTTCCAGATTTGACCATATTAAGGACCAAAGGCTCATATTTCTGTGTGTTTATTATAATTAAGACTATGATTTGATATTTGATAAAGCAGTGGTAGGCAGCAGCAGGCTCGTAAGCATTCATTCAAACAGCACTTTACTGTGTTTGCCAGCAGCTCTTAGCAATGCTTGAAGCACAGCGCTGTTTACGACTTCAAACCTATCAACTCCCGAGATTAGGCTGGCAATACTAAAGTGCCTAAAACAACATCCAACAGTCAAAGGTATATGAAATACAAATGGTATAAAGAGAAATAGTCAAAGCATCATAATTCCTATAATAACTACAACCTAAAACTTCTTAACTGAGAATATTTTAAAAGAAACTACCAGCTTTCATATGTTCTCATGTTCTGAACAAGGAACTTAAACATTAGCTTTTTACATGGCACATATTGCACTTTTACTTTCTTCTCCAACACTGTGTTTTTGCATTATTGAAACCAAATTGAACATGTTTCATAATTTTTTGAGACTAAATTGATTTTATTAAGTTAAAATAAAAGTGTTCATTGTTCATCCAGTATTACAACTATATATATATATGAAATAAATAGGTTTATATATGTTTTACTGGTAATGGAGACATACGTAAATGCCAACAAATTTACTTTATGGTCAGCGTGTGTGTGAGAACTATTTAACTGAACTATAATGCTTAAAAGGCCGCAAAAATGTCAAATATCGGTTATCAGTATCGTTTTTTGGGGCATGGAAAATATTGGAATCAACCAAAAATGTCATATCGGTGCATCCCTAATATAAATATATAGAGATTTGTATTTCCTAAGGAGAAAGAAGGTCTTCATTTCATGGGGCATACTCAACCAACCCACCACCAATATTTAGCACCCAGTTGAGGTAAAAACCTGGCTGCTACAGCAGTGCAGCCTTTACTACCAGCACTAGAGAAGAGGAGGGAATAAGGATGGATTTCTTACCTGAATCTCATATAAATGAGCGATGTGGAACTGAACTGTGAATAGAAAGAGAACGAGAGATATAAACTGATACACAGGACAGGAGAATAATCACTTACATAGGGTGCTCTTTCACTTTCCCCCTAGTGATGAAACCAAAACAGAAGCTACAGCAACAACTGGCAGAAATTCATGATTGAAGAAAAACATGTTTTTACAGAGAGAGCTATAGCAAATAAATCCATGTACTGTTTCTGTATCCCTGTGGGGAAAAGATGGGTACAGACCAAAGTAGTCTGCATGGTGTGTGGTTACAGATGGGAGAGGGGGAGGTTAGGTCCCCAGTGTGTGTGTGTAGATGAAACTGCTCACATGTAAGTGTGTGTGTCAGTCTCAACTCTGGCGAGGTACTTTATGCCGATCCCCCCTAATGCTGTCTCCTAGGCAACCCAGTCTTAGGCAGGCGTTTGGAGTGTGTGTGTGTGTGTGCACGCGCGTGTGTGTGTGTGTGTGTGTCTCCTTGACAACCCCTGGCTCAGGAAAATGGGCTGTGGGGAAATGGCATGACAACTGGCAGGAAATAATCAAATGATAAAAATATCCAGCCAGCATTCAGTGGCCTTTCCTTATGTGGTTAATACTGAGAAATGGTCAACCTGACAATGTCATATGTAATAATCCAGCAACACACCAGCTCGCCTACCTAACTCAACATGCTGGGAGAGAGGTAATGAATTGGGGCTTCAGTGATGGTACCAAACAGGAGAGGAATGCTGTTTGTGTGTGTGCACGCGGGCGTGCAGAGAGAGAAATGGGGGTGTAATGTTACTTACTTTCAGCTTTGGACAAAGTGCAGGGGTTGGAGTCAATCAAAGCCAGTTGAAAATGCTGCACAGAGAGACAGAGAGAGACAGAGAGAGACAGAGAGAGACAGAGAGAGAGAGAGAGAGAGAGAGAGGCACAGAGAGAGAGGGAGAGAAAGAGGCACAGAGAGGGAGCGAGAGAGAGTCACAGAGAGAGAGAGAGACACACACAGAGAGACGCACAGAGAGAGACACAGAGAGACGCACAGAGAGAGACACAGAGAGAGAGAGAAAGAAAGAGAGAGAGATAGAAAGAGAGAGAGAAAGTCATGTTGGATGGTTTCCATGCAACTTTGTTCCTATATGACAAAGGTTCAGCCTTTTACATGAAGGATACACAAGTCTGGTTCCTCCAGGCTGACAAACGTATGCTTAAAAAGTATAACGTGGAATTGATCCAATGGATGGTCTAACAGGGCAACAGACAGAGAGTGCGTCCACAAACCTCTCCATGGGGACCCCCAGACTTTTCACAATTTTGCTGAAGCCCTGAACTAACTCATCAGATTCACCTAGTTAAAGGCTCGATGATTAGTTGACCATTTTAAAAATCAGGTGTGCTGTAGCTGTGGAATAGTTCAAATACATAGAACGGCTGAGGGTCCCACGAGGAGAGGTTTGAGAACCCCTGGCCTATGGGACTAGCCTCCACGATCCTGCTGTAACGTCTCCTCAACTCTCTGTGGATTATGTCATTTTCCCAACTTCCCCTAGTCTAGCGTTTGTAAATCTGAATGAGACTGGATAGGTGTAACCAATATTGCGATAGCCTCACCTAACCTTCCAGAGGGCTCCTCGACATATAATGTTTACCTATCCAGTCTCTTCAGATGTGCACCCACCAGGTGAAGGGGAGGCTAGTCACTCAGACAGACACACCAGGAGCAGACATAGCAGAGCAGCAGCCTTTCACTGCAGCAGAAAGCAGCCCTTTAAACACACACCACACACCTCACCTCAGCATCAACGACCCCATTACACTGCAGCAACATGACAGAGAGGGGGAGAGAAACAGAGAAGGGGAGGGGGATAACAGAGGCGACCTGCAGAATGTCCTCATCCTCCTCCGATCCTTCATCTCACCACATATGTCCATTTATCTTATCCAAGCGAACATTCCTTCTGTTCATCCTTGGAAGGACAGACTTAATCCTCCCTCTTCCTACAGTAGTAACTGTCTGTCTGTCACAGATGACAGGACTCAGGAGCAGCCTGGACACTAATGCTCACGCTTGGCGGATGGGAGTTTAGCCTGGATGCTACTGCAAATGTTAACTTGTGGCTAACCGTTAACCCCACCCAGGGCTCACAGATAGATTAACCCAGAACACAGAGCCAGGTGGTAGGTCAGGGCCACCAAGCTTTCCAGTAGCGAAGCCAAGTCCACACTCATTGCTTTGGGACATGATGGAGATTTGAATCTTTCACTTTGATCCTCATCCTGCCCTGTCTGACACCTCAGCAACAAACGGCCCAATCCCAACTAATAATCCCTGCTAGTCAGCCAAGCAGAAAGCCATCTGCAGGAGACAGTCTAGTCAACCAGTCAGTCAGTCCAGCCAGTTGGTTAAGAGCAGTAGCTCCCCCTCCTGTACCTGAGGCAGGCAGCAAGCCCCAGTCTCAACATGTAGTCTCTACTGGTTTCAGTTGCTTGTTCTGGTGGCTGCAGCCCTTAGTGCCATTTCAGGAAGCATGTGAAGGAAGACATGATCTGGACCTCAAGCCATCAACCCTGGTCTTGGAGAGCTCCAGGCTTTTGTTCCAGCCCAGCTTTAACTAACACACCTGATTCATCACAAACTTCATTAGGCATCAGATGTTAGTGCTGGGCTGGAACAAGAGCCTGCACATACTGTAGTTCTCCAGCACAAGTAAAGGAGTAAAGACTGAAGACAGAACAGCCAGCAGCACTATAAAGGCCATGGCATAATCCCCCTATACAAATACACCGTGACTATAATGCCTAAACAAATAGTTAAATAACACACTTCTGCAGCATGCATAAAAATGGCGCCGGAGAAGAAGACTGATGTTTTACGTGTCCCCAACCGATTGTTTTTTTTTGTTCATTTATTTGCATAATTAAACGTATTTTGTACAATGTTGCTGCTACCGTCTCTTATGACCGGAAATAACTTCTGGACATCAGGACTGGGATTACTCACCACGGACTGGCAGAATCCTTTTTTTCCTTTAACTTCTTAGGGCTAGGGGGCAGTATTGAGAATTTTGAAAAAAATATGTGCCCATTTTTAACTGCCTCCTACACCAACTCAGAAGCTAGAATATGCATATTATTGTTCAGGTTTGGATAGAAAACACTCTGAATTTTCTAAAACTGTTTGAATGGTGTCTGTGAGTATAACAGAACTCCTATGGCAGGCAAAAACCTGACAAGGTTTCAAGCAGGAAGTACCCTGTCTGACAAGGAGTCGTGCGTCTTGCATCTTTTTATTGAAAAGTAAGGATCTTAGCTGTAACGTGACAATTCCCAGGGCTCCAATAGGCTCTCAGAGCCCGCGAAAAACCTGAAGGTTTACGAGGGAGCCTCAGGTTGAAACAGATTATCGCCTTTTGTAAGTGGATGCTCAGAGGACCTTTGAATGATGCGCGTGCATGAGTCGCTCCCGAGGAGAAATTTTATTCGGCTGTTTAGGCTCAATGCATACTCCCGGTCGGAATATTATCACTTCTCTACGACATAAATGGCATAAAAATTGGTTTTAAACAGCGGTTGACATGCTTCGAAGTACGGTAATGGAATATTTAGACATTTTTGACACGCCAATGCGCCATGCGCGAGACCGTGAAGAAGCATTCTAGAACTCACGAACAAAACGTCGCTGTTTGGATATAACGATGGATTATTTGGGACCAAACCAACATTTGTTATTGAAGTAGAAGTCCTGGCAGTGTATTCTGATGAAGAACAAGCAAGGTAAGAACATTTTTCTTATAGGAAATGTGATTTTGGTGGAGGCTGACCTGGGTGGGTATCTAAATAGCTAGCCCTGTAATGCCGGGCTATGTACTTAGATTATTGCAAAATGTGCTTCATCCGAAAAGCTATTTTAAAATCGGACATATCGAGTGCATAGAGGAGTAATGTATCTATAATTCTTAAAATAATTGTTATGCTTTTTGTGAACGTTTATCGTGAGTAATTTAGCAAACTGTTAGTAAATTCAACGGAAGTTTGCCGGGGGTTATGCGTTTTCTGAACGTCACATGCTAATGCAAAAAGCTGTTTTTTGATATAAATATGAACTTGATTGAACAGACATGCATGTATTGTATAACACAATGTCCTAGGTGTGTCATCTGATGAAGATCATCAAAGGTTAGTGCTGCATTTAGCTATGGTTTGGGTTTATGTGACATGATATGCTTGCTTGAAAAATGGCTGTCTGATTTTTTCTGGCTGGGCACTCTGCTGACATAATCTAATGTTTTGCTTTCGTTGTAAAGCCTTTTTGAAATCGGACAGTGGGGTTAGATTAACGAGATTCTTGTCTTTAAATAGCTGTAAAATAGTCATATGTTTGAGAAATTGAAGTAATAGTATTTCTAACAATTCAAAAATCGCGCCACTGGAATTTCAGTAGCTGTTACGTAGGTGGGACGAAATCGTCCCACATACCCCAGAGAGGTTAAGCCTATGCCATTGAAACACACAGGGGCTTATTAATGTTTGAGCACTTCCTATTGCTTCCACTAGATGTCACCAGCCTTTACAAAGTGTTTTGAGTCTTCTACTGTGAGATCTGACCGAACAAGAGCCATGGAACGGCGAGTTCATGTTGGGTACTCTCGTTCCAATACGTTTTAAAAGAGAACGCAATTGTCCGCCTTGAATATTATTCATGTTCTGGTTAAAAAAGGCACTAATGATTTATGCTATACAACGTTTGAACGAACGTAAATATTTTTTTCCCCCTCGTTCATGAAGTGAAGTCCGGCGGGCATAGATCATGTGCTAACAACACGGAGCTTTTTGGACATAAATGATGAGCTTTTTCGAACAAAACTACATTCGTTATGGACCTGGGATTCCTGGAAGTGACATCTGATGAAGAGAATCAAAGGTAATGGATTATTTACATAGTATTTTCGATTTTAGATCTCTCCAACATGGCGGTTAGTCTGTATCGCAAAGCGTATTTTTCTGGGTGCAGTGCTCAGATTATTGCAAAGTGTGATTTCCCAGTAAGGTTATTTTTAAATCTGGCAAGCTGGTTGCGTCCAAGAGATGTAAATCTATAATTCTTTGAATGACAATTGTGGAAGGACCACCAGAGGGCAGGCTGGGCTCACGGATAGTAGCCCAACAAGGCATGTGAGACCAGGTAACCAGAGTCAATTAAGCACAGCTGACGGTACTAATGAGATATTACTGATATTACTGATACCCGTTGTCAGCCGACGACATAGCCCAGGCGGTGGAAACATACCGATCTACAGGGGAGTTGTTAAAAGGGGACAAGAAGGAACGGAAGGATTCTGCAAATCCCGTACCACGACTCGCCCCGGCACGTCCGCCACCGAAACCTCCAAACCCCCTCCGGAGGTGGGAGAAGTCATCCCCCACACAGCAGGGTCGGTGTTTTAAATGTCAGTCTCCCGACCATTATGCCTCACAATGTCCTAGCAAGGACGAGTCCATGGTCACGGAGTCATCGCTGCCCATCCCCACGCATCCCGGTTCGAGAGGGCATGATCAACACTGTTGGTTAACAGAAATAGCCCCAGCCCCAGAGATTCCGGTTCGAGTAGAAGGACAAGATGTGGTTGCCATTCTCGACTCGGGAAGTATGGTTACGTTAGTAGAGGAGCGGATGGTGACCTCAGCAACACTGCTACCAGACAAAGTAGCCGTGTCCTGTATCCATGGAGACACCCACTATTACCCCACCGTGAATCTGTCTATTCTCACTCCGAAAGGAAGGTGTACAGTCAGGGCAGGGAAAGTACCCCAGCTGAAGGTGCCATTATTGATAGGGAGAGACTGTCCTCTATATAAAGAGCTGCGGCAGATGACGTTATGCATGGGAAGAAGGGGGACAGGAAAGAAGAAAAAAAACAAATCCAAGCCCGAGGTAGTAGTCCTACAAGGCGACGTAGCCTCGTCCTTGTCCTCTGGAGCAGAGGAAGAAATAGAGACCCAACGTTTACGACAGATATTCCAGGAAACCACTGATGAAGACACCTGCGAAGGGTTATACACGACGCAGGAAGGAAGGAGCAACCAGGCGCTAAGAGATATATTTGAAGCCCCATCCGAGGAGGGAACCTGGAAGGGATTCTCCTCGGTCACCCCTGGAGGGGATGGGGAACAACCTCCACACCCCTCTACCGAGGTTGACCTGCCCCAGGAATTAAAGGGACAGTTCGGCACCTCGCAGCATAGAGACCCAGACCTAAGGGAGGCCATGAGGAAGGTGAAGGTGATCGACGGGAGGAACGTCGACGGATCAGGTGAGCCCCCTCTTCCTTACTATGCAATCAGGCGGGGTCTCTTATATTGGGTCGTGCAACGAAGGGGGGAAATCCAGGAATTACTAATGGTGCCTAGACCATACAGGGATACAGTCCTACAGTTAGCCCATTCCCACGTCCTAGGAGGACACCTGGCACGGGACAAGACTATTGACAGAATCATGCAGAGATTCTATTGGCCCCGTGTCACCCGGGATGTGGCCAGGTATTGTAGGACGTGTGATCAATGTCAGCGTACAGCTCCACGGCCACACCTACGTAACCCTTTGATTCCTCTCCCCATCATAGAGACTCCCTTTGAACGCATAGCTATGGACCTCGTGGGACCCCTCCCAAAATCTGCCAGAGGACACGAGTACATCCTAGTGGTCGTAGATTACGCTACCAAGTTTCCAGAGGCCATACCCCTGCGTAACATGTTGTCCAAGGGAATTGCCAAGGAATTGTTCATGATGTTCTCTCGGGTAGGCCTTCCCAAGACGATCCTAACCGATCAGGGAACCCCGTTCATGTCCCGGTTGATGAAGGACTTGTGTCGGTTATATCAGGTTCAACAGATACGTACAAGCATATTCCACCCTCAAACAGATGGGTTGTGCGAACGCTTGAACAAAACGATTAAAAGCATGTTGAGAAGAGTGGTGTCCAGAGACGGGAAAAACTGGGACATGCTTCTCCCACACTTAATGTTTGCCCTGCGAGAAGTACCCCAGGCGTCCACTGGATTCTCCCCGTTTGAATTGCTCTACGGCAGACCCTGTCGAGAGATCCTCGACTTAGCCAAGGAGACCTGGGAGACCCAACCATGTCCCTTTCGATCCACAATAGAACATGTTACCCTGATGAGAGACCGCCTGTCGGCAGTATGGCCCATAGTAAAAGAGCATATGGAGAAGGCGCAAAGGACCCAAGGCTGGGCCTACGATAAGTCCGCGACATCCCGTGAGTTCTCCGTGGGAGAGAAAGTGATGGTGCTCGTGCCCACAGCTGAACACCGCTTGCTGGCGCAGTGGAGGGGGCCCTACGAGGTAATGAAAAGGGTCTCACCGGTCAATTACCTCATCAAACAACCCGACAGGAGGAAGAAGGTCCAACTATCACATAAACCTGTTGAAGAAGTACCATGGAAGAGAGGAGGAGGTGGCTTTGATGGCCATGGAGGGCCAAGGAAAAGAGGAGGTTCTACCACAGGTGCGCCATGGCCAAACTCTCTTGCCGGAAGTCGAGACAGCTAGACAAGCTGATTATTCACTTCGGCCGGGTATTCTCTCCATTCCCAGGACAAACAGATGTCTTGTTCCACCATATCCACACTGAACCCGGCAAGAAGGTGCATATCCGTCCGTACAGGATTCCTGAGGCCCGCCGAGTCATCGCCAAGAACGAGGTAAGGGAGATGCTGAGGATGGGTGTGATCGAGCCATCGACGAGTGAGTCCTATAGTCCTGGTCCCCAAACCCGATGGTAGTATGAGACTCTGCAACGACTTTAGGAGCGTGAATGCAATCTCTACATTCGACGCATATCCCATGCCCCGCGTGGATGAACTTTTGGAGCGCTTAGGAAAGGCCAAGTTCATCACCACCCTGGATTTGACGAAGGGATATTGACAAGTGCCGGTGGCTCCAGAGGACCGCCCAAAGACCGCCTTCGCCACACCGGAGGGGCTTTTTCAGTATGTGAGGATGCCCTTCGGACTGCATGGTGCTGCTGCAACTTTCCAACGCCTCATGGATGCCATTCTACGGCCCCATCAAGAGTACGCAGCGGCGTACATAGACGATGTGGTCATCCACAGCGAGGACTGGGATAGTCACCTCCTACGACTACGGGCGGTGCTCATGAGTCTGGAAGCCACAGGGTTGACGGCCAATCCAAAAAAATACTGCCTGGGTCTGTCCGAAGCGGAATACCTGGGGTACACCGTGGGGAATGGGAAAATACGCCCACAGGCAGAGAAGACCAGGGCAATTCGGGACTGGCCTCGACCCCAGACCAAGCGGGACGTTCGGGCCTTCTTAGGGATAACGGGATATTATCGCCGTTTTATCCCTGGATATGCAACCATTGCCAACCCCCTCACAAACCTCATCAAGAAAAACTTGCCAAACCGGGTAGAGTGGAAAGATGAGGCGGAGGAGGCCTTTCAATTGCTAAAAGAGGGCCTGTGTTCTGATCCCGTCCTACAGGCTCCGGACTTCTCACAAGAGTTCATTGTACAGGTAGACGCCTCGGATACGGGGCTCGGGGCCGTACTAGCTCAGGGTGAAGGCGAAGCAGAGAGGCCGATTCTCTTTATAAGTAGAAAGCTCAGCGAACGGGAACAGAGATATGCTACCGTAGAGAAAGAGGCCCTAGCCATTAAGTGGGCCCTTGATTATCTCCGGTACTACCTACTGGGTCGGAGGTTTGCATTAGTTACGGACCATGCGCCCCTCACGTGGATGGCTGGTAAGAGAAACAATAACAACCGAATAGCCAGATGGTTTCTTGCTTTACAACCGTTCTCTTTCCATGTCATCCACAGGGCCGGATCGAGGAACGGGAATGCAGACGCGCTGTCCCGACGCGACCAAGACGGTGCGTCTGGCGCCCGACCCTCCGGTCCGGTCCTGAGGGGGGAGGTATGTGGAAGGACCACCAGAGGGCAGGCTGGGCTCACGGATAGTAGCCCAACAAGGCATGTGAGACCAGGTAACCAGAGTCAATTAAGCACAGCTGACGGTACTAATGAGATATTCTCTTTCCCCTACAAGAGAGAGGATGGAACTAGCAAGAAGGGAGGAAGATAAACTATCGTTGGGGAATGGCTACGGAGAGAGAGGTGCTATCCATGAAGAGCCATTAAGACGGTGATGAATATGTGATTGTTGTTATAGTTTGAAGATAATCATAATGTGATCCTGTGTCATCTAAAGAAGATGTATGTTGTTCCTTTGGAGATTCTCATTGACTGTGTTGGAGTGTTTGTATTGTCAGAAATCCCTCAATAGAGAACTGTGTTGAATCAAGAAAACCTACTCTGGACTCGTTTATTCCACCTTTCCACTTTAGAGTGACACCAAATGACTTGGTCCGATCACACAATATAATATTTTACCAATGTTTTCGAATAGTAATTATTTAATTTGTTGTGCTGACTTGACTGCCGGTTATTGGAGGGAAACGATTTCCTGAACATCAACGCCATAGTAAAACGCTGTTTTTGGATATAAATATGAACTTGATAGAACTAAAAATGCATGTATTGTCTAACATAATGTCCTAGGAGTGTCATCTGATGGAGATTGTCAAAGGTTAGTGCATAATTTTAGCTGATTTTCTGGTTTTGGTGACGCCTGTCTTTGAATTGACAAAACATTACACACAGCTATTGTCAATGTACTCTCCTAACATAATCTAACTTTATGCTTTCGCCGTAAAGCCTTTTTGAAATCGGACAACGTGGTTAGATTAAGGAGATGTTTATCTTTCAAAGTGTGTAAGATAGTTGTATGTTTGAAAAATTAGAATTTTGACATTTAATTGGTTTCAAATTTGCCGCTCTTGATATGCACCTGTTGTTGATAGGGTGCACCACGGGTGGCACGCTTGCGTCCCACATAGCCCCAAGAGGTTAATGAGTCTGACGAGCCCGACGCAAACGATATACTGCTTTCTCAGGAACAGGCACAGATCCCCGTGATTTGCGTGAAGAGGAGGCGGAGAAAAAGGGGCCAAAGGGCTGGCTGCCTTCTGAGAATTCGTAGGCGATCGAATAAACACCCACATCCTTCCATTCTGCTAGCAAAGTGAAATCTTTGGAGAATAAAATAGATGACCTACGCGCAAGACTAAGCTACCAACGGGACATTCAAAATTGTAACATCTTATGCTTCACGGAGTCGTGGCTGAATGATGACACTATCAACATACAGCTGGCTGGTTATACGCTGTACAGGCAGGATAGAGCAACGGCGTCTGGTAAGACAAGGGGCGGCGCACGATATCTAAGGAAGTCTTGAGCTACTGCTCGCCTGAGGTAGAGTATCTCATGATAAGCAATAGACCACACTATCTACCTCGAGTTTTCATCTGTATTTTTCGTAGATGTTTACATACCACCTCAGTCAGAGGCTGGCACTAAGACAGCATTGAATGGGCTGCACTCTCCCAGAGGCGGCGCTCCTAGTAGCCTGGGACTTTAATGCAGGGAAACTTAAATCCGTTTTACCTCATTTCTATCAGCATGTTAAATGCAACCAAAGAAAAAAGAACTAATTAAAAAATGATACAAAATAAAAACTCTGTACCACCTTTACTCCACACACAGACGCATAAAGCACTCCCTCGCCCTCCATTTGGCAAAACTGACCATAATTCTATCCTCCTGATTCCTGCTTACAAGCAAAACTTAAAGCAGGAAGCACCAGCGACTAGATCAATAAAAAGTGGTCGGATGAAGCAGATGCTAAGCTACAGGACTGTTTTGCTAGCACAGACTGGAATATGTTCCGGGATTCCTTAGATGGCATTGAGGAGTACACCACATCAGTCACCGGCTTTATCAATAAGTGCATCGAGGACATCGTCCCCACAGTGACCATATGTACATACCCCAACCTGAAGTCATGGATTACAGGCAACATCCGCACTGAGCTAAAGGCTAGAGCTGCCGCTTTCAAGGAGCCGGACTCTAACCCGGAAGCTTATAAGAAATCCTGCTATGCCCTCCGATGAACCATCAAAACAGGCAAAGCATCAATACAGGACTAAGATCGAATCGTACTACACCGGCTCTGACGCTCGTCAGATGTGACAGGGCTTACAAACCATTACAGACTACAAAGGGAAGCACAGCCGAGAGCAGCCCAGTGACACGAGCCTACCAGATGAGCTAAACTACTTCTAAGCTCGCTTCGAGGCAAATGGCACTGAAACATGCATGAGAGCACCAGCTGTTCCGGGAGACTGTGTGATCACGCTCACCGCCGCCGATGTGAGTAAGACCTTTAAACTAGAGGTTGACCGATTAATCGGAATGGTGGATTAATTAGGGCCGATTTCAAGTTTTCATAACAAATCGGTAATCGGCATTTTTGGACACCGATCATGGCCGATTACATTGCACTCCACGAGAAGACTGCGTGGCAGGCTGACTACCTGTTATGCGATTGCAGCAAGGAGCCAAGGTAAGGTGCTAGCTAGCATTTAACGTATCTTATAAAAAACAATCAATCTTAACATAATCACTAGTTAAACTAGTAATATCATCAACCATGTGTAGTTATCTAGCTTGTCCTGCGTTGCATATAATCGATGCGGTGCCTGTTAATTTATCATTGAATCATAGCCTACTTCGCCAAACGGATATTTAACAAGCGCATTTGCAAAAAAAGCACTGTCGTTGCACCAATGTGTACCTAACCACAAACATCAACGCCTTTCTTAAAATCAATACACAAGTATATATTTTTAAACCTGCAAATTTAGTTAATATTGCCTGCTAACATGAATTTCTTTTAACTATGGAAAATGTGTCACTTCTCTTGCGTTCTGTGCAACAGAGTCAGGCTATATGCAGCAGTTTGGGCCGCCTGGCTCGTTGCGAACTGTGTGAAGACCAATTTCGCCAAACGGGGAATAACTTAACAAAAGCGCATATGCAAAAAAAAGCACAATTGTTGCATGAATGTTCCTAACCATAAACATCAATGCCTTTCTTAAAATCAATACACGGAAGTATATTTTTTTAAACCTGCAGATTTAGTTAAAAGAAATCCAGGTTAGCAGGAAATATTAAACTAGGGAAATTGTGTCACTTCTCTTGCGTTCATTGCAGGCAAAGTCAGGGTATATGCAACAGTTTGGGCTGCCTGGCTCGTTGCAAACTAATTTGCCAGAATCTTATGTAATTATGACATAACATTCAAGGTTGTGCAATGTAACAGGAATATTTAAACTTATGGATGCCACTCGTTAGATAAAAAAACGGAACGGTTCCGTATTTCACTGAAAGAATAAATAAAAAAAATCCGAAATGATAGTTTCCGGATTTTACCATAATAATGACCAAAGGCTCGTATTTCTGTGTGTTATTATGTTATAATTAAGTCTATGATTTGATAGAGCAGTCTGACTGAGCGGTGGTAGGCAGCAGCAGGCTCGTAAGCATTCATTCAAACAGCACTTTCGTGCGTTTGCCAGCAGCTCTTCGCTGTGCTTCAAGCAATGAGCTGTTTATGACTTCAAGCCTATCAACTCCCGAGATTAGGCTGGTGGAACCGATGTGAAATGGCTAGCTAGTTAGCGTGGTGCGCGCTAATAGCGTTTCAATCGGTGACGTAACTCGCTCTGAGACCTTGAAGTAGGTGTTCCCCTTGCACTGCAAGGGCCGTGGCTTTTGTGGAGCGATGGGTAACGATGCTTTGAGGGTAGCTGTTGTCGATGTGTTCCTGGTTCGAGCCCAGGTAGGGGCGAGGAGAGGGACGGAAGCAATACTGTTACACTGGCAATACTAAAGTGCCTATAAGAACATCCAATAGTCAAAGGTATATGAAATACAAATGGTATAGAGAGAAATAGTCCTATAATTCCTATAATAACTACAACCTAAAACTTCTTACCTGGGAATATTGAAGACCCATGTTAAAAGGAACCACCAGCTTTCATATGTTCTCATGTTCTGCGCAAGGAACTTAAACGTTAGCTTTTTTACATGGCACATATTGCACTTTTACCTTCTTCTCCAACACTTTGTTTTTGCATTATTTAAACCAAATTGAACATGTTTCATTATTTATTTGAGGCTAAATTGATTTTATTGATGTATTATATTAAGTTAAAATAAAAATGTTCATTCAATATTGTTGTCATTATTACAATAAAAGCTAAAAAAAAATTATTAAATAAAAACCAGCCAATTAAATCGGTATCGGCTTTTTTGGTCCCGCAATAATCGGCATTGAAAAATCATAATCGACCGACCTCTACTTTAAACAGGTCAACATTCACAAGGCCGCAGGGCCAGAGGGATTACCAGCACATGTACTCCGAGCATGCGCTGACCAACTGGCAAGTGTCTTCACTGACATTTACAACCTCTCCTTGTCCCAGTCTGTAATACCAACATGTTTAAAGCAGACCACCATAGTGCCTGTGCCCAAAAACAATAAGGTAACCTACCTAAATGACTACCGACCCGTAGCACTCACGTCTGAAGCCATGAAGTGCTTTGAAAGGTTGGTCATGGCTCACAACACCATTATCCCAGAAACCCTAGACCCACTCCAATTTGCATACCGCCCCAACTGATCCACAGATGACGCAACCTCTGTTGCACTCCACACTGCCCTTTACCCACCTGGACAAAAATAACACCCATGTGAGAATGCTATTTATTGACTACAGCTCAGGGTTCAACACCGTAGTGCCCCCAAAGTTCATCAATAAGCTAAGGACCCTGGGACTAAACACCTCCCTCTGCAACTGGATCCTGGCCTTCCTGACGGGCCACCCCCAGGTGGTAAGGGTAGGTAACAACACATCCACCACGCTGATCCTCAACACAGGAGCCCCTCTGGGTTGCGTGCTCAGCCCCCTCCTGTACTCCCTGTTCACTCATGACTACACGGCCAGGCACGACTCCAACACCATCATTAAGTTTGCCGATGACACAATAGTGGTAGGCCTGATCACCGACAATAACGAGACAGCCTATAGGGAGGAGGTCAGAGACCTGGCCGTCTGGAGCCAGGACAACAACATCTCCCTCAAAGTGATCAAGACAAAGGAGATGATTGTGGACTACAGGAAAAAGAGGACCGAGCACGACTCCATTCTCGTCGATGGGGCTGCAGTGGAGCAGGTTGAGAGCTTCATGTTCCTTGGTGTCCACATCACCAACAAACTAACATGGTCCAAGCACACAATGACAGTCGTGAAGAGGGCACGACAAAACCTATTCCCCCTCAGGAGACTGAAAAGTTTTGGCATAGGTCCTCAGATCCTCAAAAGGTTCTACAGCTGCACCATCGAGAGCATCCTGGCCGGTTGCATCACTGCCTGGTATGGCAACTGCTCGGCCTCCGACCGCAAGGCACTATAGAAGGTAGTGCGAACGGCCCAGTACATCACTGGGGCCAAGCTCCTTGCCATCCAGGACCTCTATACTAGTGGGTGTCAGAGGAAGGCCCTAAAAATTGTCAAAGACTCCAGCCACCCTAGTCATAGACTGTTCTCTCTGCTACCGCACGGCTAGCGGTACCGGAGCGCCAAGTCTAGGTCCAAGAGGCTTCTAAACAGCTTCTACCCCAAAGCCATAAGACTCCTGAACATCTAGTCAAATGGCTACCCAGACTACTTGCATTGCCCCCCCCCCCTCTTTTACACCACTGCTACTCTCTGTTGTTATCATCTATGCATAGTCACTTTAATAACTACCTACATGTACATATTACCTCAAATAACCGGTGCCCCGCACATTGATCCTGTACCGGTACCCTCCTGTACATAGTCTCGCTATTGTTATTTTACTGCTGCTCTTTAATTACTTGTTACTTTTATTTCTTATCTGTATTTTTTAAAACTGCTTGTTGGTTGTTGGTTAGGGGCTACTAAGTAAGCATTTCACTGTAAGGTCTACACCGGTTGTATTCAGCACATGTGACTACTATTTGATTTGCATCAGTGTCCTGTCTTCTCGCCATCTCACCAGCCTGTGACTAGGACACATTTACAGAGCATAGCTTACTGCATTAGAAAGGACATACTGTACCATACGCAGACACTAACTTTTAGTCTCTACTGGTAACGCAACACTAGAAAATGGAGGCAAGAGAATGTAACCCAAATCAAAGCTCCTGCAGCAAGACCAGGCACAACAACTCATCATAACATGGTGCTGCAGACAGAGGCGGCGGTCTAAAATAAACATAAGGTGTCACACACAGTTAAGAATCATCGGCCTTGCATTAGAAGCGGTCAATGTCAGACATAAAAATCAGGGCAGCTCAGCCAACCTCCCTCTCTCGCCTCAGTTAGGGCTGGCAGGGAGTAAGCCACTGCTAACACACACACACACACACACGAGTGGGAGATTTAACTGGGTCAAACACACACATATCTTCAAAGCCACACACACCTAATCAATAACACACACACATACACACACATCGAGAATATACCACCACATCAAATACAAACAAACGCAATACATTACCATACATGCCAAGCCTTTTGTGCGGTGCAGGAACTCCCTTAAACGCCATATCATCCTCCAGCAGCCCTCTTCTTCTCTCCCTTTCCCTCCCTCTATAGCTCTCTATCACTCCACTACCAGGCAGATAATGCAGCAGGATTGTCAGCTTGCCTTTCCTCCCCCCCTCCCTCTCTCTCTCTCCACTCTCTCCGTTCTCTGTGTCACTGATTCCTATTGAGCAGACGGCTGCAATAGAGAGAGATGACGATAACTCCAGGCAGGCAGGCAGGCAGACACCCTCTCTCCTCTTCCTCCCCCCCTCTCGCTCTCCTCCAACTGAGAATTTTCTCTATGGTCACACAGGAAGGAGGATTCTCATCACCCGACTAATATGCACCGGTCAATTACTCTCATCCTCCCTCTGACTCTCTTGTTCTGCCTCTCTCACAGCTTACATTGTGGGGTAGGTGTGTGTTGTAGGTACAGTAACAGCTGTTGGTAACTGGCAAGCCATGGGTTGGCTCATTGATTCCTTTTACATGAAAATACTAACAGCATTTCTAAACTGTTACTATGGCTACGCCTTTTCTCCATCCAGCAAACTTACCACTGCCTTCCTCCCTCCTCCCCCCGCTATCAGGAAGGAGGAAAAGCAATTGTCGCTAAGGCCGTATGCTTTGAGGTCTCCACCCCTCCCTTCTCTCTCCCCTCCTTTACACGCTCATCACTCAGCCTCCATTCTTCTCATCCCTCTTTTCCCTCTACTCATACCCTCTCCATCTCTCGTCCCCACCCTATTATTTTCTCTCTCTCTGCTCACACCTCCTCCTCCTCTCCATAGATAACTGGGCCAGTGTGTGTGTGTGCACGCCTGTGTGGCTGGCAGGGTGCCGTAGAGCTCAGTGGGGAGTGTGTGTGACTAAGGCAAGGGAGGACGTGCAGCACGTGTGCAGCCTGTTCAGTTCAATACTGCTTCTTGTACACACACAGTCAGCAGCCAATCAAGGGCGAGCCAGTGCAGGACCAGAAACACTAGACACCTGGCTCTTTCCCCTCCTCTCCCAGGGAAGGGTGTCCATCCCGGCCCA
This sequence comes from Salmo trutta, assembly GCF_901001165.1. Taxonomy (NCBI): domain Eukaryota; kingdom Metazoa; phylum Chordata; class Actinopteri; order Salmoniformes; family Salmonidae; genus Salmo; species Salmo trutta. Next base: position 33,475,349 of record NC_042976.1, on the reverse strand, counting down.
TCTCACCAGTCTGAGAGAACCCATCCTGGGTACAATCTCCCCATGGCTCCTAGTCTCTCAAGACAAAAAGGGTTGCCTCCCACAATGTACCAATGTTGGAGCTTAACATGTCTGTATGTATACAACGTTACTTTGGAATAGAGGAAAAGGCACAAATAGGAGCTAGCAAGATTGAGATCACAGATGTTATATTTAATGAGTGCCTTTCGCAAGCGGCTAGTTTGCATGAGCTTCAGCAATATACCGTATACCGACAGTATGATTTTAGATAGATAGATGATATTGTGAAGTGGAAACGTCTAGGAGCAACACCGGCTCAGCCGCGAAGTGGTAGGCCACACAAGCTCACAGAATGGGACCGCTGAGTGCTGAAGTGTGTAACGCGTACAAATTGCCTGTCCTCGGTTGCAACACTCACTACAGAGTTCCAAACTGCCTATGGAGACAACGTCCGCACAAGAACTGTGCATCGGGAGTTTCATAAAAATGGGTTTCCATGGCCGAGCAGCCGCACACAAGCCTAAGATCACCATGCGCAATGCCAAGCGTCGGTTGGAGTGGTGTAAAGCTCCCCACCATTGGACTCTGGAGCAGTGGAAACGCATTCTCTGGAGTGATGAATCACGCTTCACCATCTGTCAGTCTGACGGATGACTCTGGGTTTGGCGGACGCCAGGAGAACGCTACCTGCCCCACTGTATGGTGCCAACTGTAAAGTGTGGTGGAGGAATAATGGTCTGGGGCTGTTTTTCATGGTTCGGGATACACCCCTTAGTTAAATTGAAGGAAAATCTTAACGCCACAGCACACAAGCATTTCGCTACACTCGCATTAACATCTGCTAACCATGTGTATGTGAATAATAAAATGACATTCTAGATGATTCTGTGCTTCCAACTTTGTGGCAACAGATTGGGGAAGGCCCTTTCCTATTTCAGCATGACAATGCTCCCGTGCACAAAGCGAGATCCATACAGAAATGGTTTGTCAAGATCAGTGTGGAAGAACATGACTGGCCTGCACAGAGCCCTGACCTCAATCCCATCGAACACCTTTGGGATGAATTGGAACGTTGACTGCGAGCCATGCCTAAATCGGACAACATCAAAACGACCCTTGAATAATTAGCGTAAACAATAAATCAACCGTTCCATTTCGGCAATTGCATTCACAAATTCATGCAATTGTTTTTAGTCTTTGCTGTAATAAAGGTTTAACCAAAACAAAAAAACTCTTGTACGCTAAATGTATTTAATGTTGTTTACATTGTTCCAAAAATGGTCAGGAAAATGATATTGTAATCTAACAGCACCTGTTTGGGACACATAATATGCAAGCAGCTCCTTACCTTCTCTTACTTGATCTCCAGTATTTTCCACAACTAGTCAAATTTATTCCACACATCTGACTCTCCCTTTAACTTCTGAGCAACCAGTAAACAAGCCCTGTTTCATGTTCATTTGTCACGTTATCTGCATCCATTTTGCTGTCACGTGTTACGGTGTTCAGAGTTTGTTATAACCAATTTATTGATGTGATTATAATATGCTATAGGTCTGGCCCTATCGATGCATACACGTGTCACGTAAAGAGAGCAAAGGTTAAGGGAAAAGGGAATGTTTTTCCTAAACAAACAAGGGATTTTGGTAACAGAACTTTACAGTCAGAAATGATTGTAATTATGTTGCAGCTTCAGCAACACGATAAACACTGTTGATGTTCTGTGGTGGTTGCTGCAGCAGGGATGAGAGAGGGACTACGGGTGCTAGTCAGTCACTCGCTGGTCATTTATTTTATTTTTCATTTTTTTACACAAAACAGCAAGTCTGAGATCGGCACAATCAAATCAATTGCAGTAGGACTCCATCTAGTCCTTTGGGTGTCTTAATTATTTAATCAAACAGTGTGCTTATAGCATCAGACAAGCTCAGTGCATATAGTTGATTTGATTAAAGCACATAGGATGCGTCTATATATGGAAAAATACCCGTTTAAAATGTTCAATCAATCATTTGGTCGAAAGAACAGACGACTGCCTCTGTCACCGAAGATGATTTTTTTAGTAAGGGACAGCTTAGTCCCCAAATAAATAAATAAAATCAATGTCAACTGAGTTGTCTGTTCTTTCGACCAATCGATTGGTCTACATTTTAAGACGTTTATTTTATATATACACTGAACAAAAATATAAAACGCAACATGTAAAGTGTTGGACCCATGTTTCATGAGCTGAAAAAAATGATTCCAGAAATGTTTCACACACACAAAAAGCTTATTTCACTGAACTTATGTGCACACATTTGTTTATATCCCTGTTAGTGAACATTTCTCCTTTGCCAAGATAATCCATCCACTTGACAGGTGTGGCATATCAAGAAACTGAATAAACATTAGAATACACAGCATGATCATTACACAGGTGCATCTTGTGCTGGGGTCAATAAAAGGACTCTAAAATGTGTCCTTTTGTCACACAACACAATGTCACAGTTGTCTCAAGTTGAGGGAGCGTGCAATTGGTAGGAATGTCCACCAGAGTTTTTGCCAGAGAATTTAATGTTAATTTCCCTACCATAAGCTGCCTCCAACATAATTTTAGATATGTTTTTCTGTCTGTAATAAAGCTTTTATGTCGGGGAAAACTCATTCTGATTGGCTGGGCCTGCCTCCCAAGTGGGTGGGCCTATGTCTGCGCCCCTGCCCAGTTATGTGAAATACATAGGGCCTAATTTATTTATTTCAATTGACTGATTTCCTTATATGAACTATAACTTAGTAAAAATCTTTGCGTTTATATTTTTGTTCAGTATACATAGTTCAATAGAACTATAAGAAATCTAAGATTTGTCAAATTATATCCAGCTCAGGGCTCCAGCTATGCATTCGGTCTGCTAACTTGCTAGATGTCAAGATCAAGCTTCTTTGGTTACAGCAGAGACATTCAGTCCCGTACTGGATCAAGATCCCTGTTGCGTAAACAGTTTTGTGCATAAAAAAAATGAAATTATATATTTTTGGAAACAGCGCCCCTTGTGTGCACATTCAGTAATACAGTATACCCTGGTATGGTACAGAAAAGTTATGACTGTATCAAAATCTGGACAACACCCAACCCTATCGTGGATACCATTTTTATGTCTCGGTGTCCAGTATAAGGAAGTTAGAGATAGTTTCGCGAGCCAATGCTAGTCTATGGATATTTGCTAGCATGCTAACTTCCTTCATACTGGACACAGAGACATAACATTTTTATACACAAGTTCATCGGACTTTGGGAAAATAGTTTTAAAAATCCCAAAGTATCCCTTTACTCCCAGACATAGTGCTGTTGCTGCCCTAGGTCTGGGACTTCAGAGAGAACATGGCTCCTCTGACCTCTTTCAGTAGCACATGAATCAGACACAAACATGTGTATCCATCCACAGCCAACCCAGCTATGTAGTGAAGCTACAACAGGTATTTACAGTAAGTCACAATCTAGTACTGGGAAACAAAGCAAAGGAAACAAAACATGAAGCGGACTACATTTCTTGAGGAAAACAGTGATAATGTTAGAAAATGTTGGAAAATAAAATGCCTTAGGTCGTCACCCAGTCACATTTGATTCATTTGCAAGCTATAGCACATCATATTTTACAAAAGTAGGCTAAAAGGCCATAGAGATAAGTCTGCTTCTTGTTTTGTTTTTTATTGCCAAGGAAAATCTGGTATTGTAGTATCGCGATACGGGTATCGTGACAACACTACTGTCTAGGGTGATGGAATTCAACATGCTGGGAGGGAAAGCTGCAGCTGAAGTGGCCTTATTTGGACAGATCCCTCAGGACTATGACCATTAGCAAATATACTGCATGCAAACCCATAGTTACAGCCTTGGCTGGCTGTAAAAGTACTCAAACAGTCAAAAGCAGACAGACTACTACAGCTAACCCTTCTATAAGCTCTACTGGGAATAAGAGCACCTTTCAACACCTATCAAATGTATGGCAGCTCCGACACTGTCTGAGTCAGAAGCCCTCAGGTTGGTGTGTGCATTTCTCTGTCTGGTCTGGACAAAACAAAAGTATACATTCACAAGGGAATAGAAACAGAGAGCCACCCTGGCTTATGGTGTCAATGGCACAACACAGGCCTGCACACCCACCAAACAACACACTATTCTTATGCTTAATCCAGCAGGGAAGATAGCCTGTCTCATATTTTACCGTAGGGTCATAAAGGACCTGTTTTGAACAGGTAGAAGAGAGGCTGCTAACCCCATTAGTTACCGAGGGCGGGACCTGTTGATATTTACATGACATTTCAATCAATTAGCAGACGCTCTTATCCAGGGTGACTTACAGTAGTGAGTGCATACATTTTCATACTTTTTTCATACTGGTCCCATGTGGGGAATCAAACCCACAACCCTGGCATTGCAAAGGACATGCTCTACCAACTGAGCCACAAGGGACTGGGGCACTAGGTCACTCCTGGTCCTGGAGGGCTGCTGTGTGTGCAGGCAATGTCCATAGGGGTGTGTACAGTACTAGCTATGCTTCATACCTAGGCTTATACTGTGCTGTAATAGTTATTGTAGTAGCAGCAGTAGTACTAATAGTAGTAGTAGAAGCAGTTGTACTAATAACAGTAGTACGAATAGTAGCAGTATTAGCAGTACATACCTTTAGACTTGACTCATAATCTGTGTTGCCTTTAAACATGAGGCCCAGTCTCATGTGGATCTCCGTGGCTCGGGAGAAACTGGGGTCAATATAGAGCACTTCCTGAAACGCTTTTATCGCCCTGCACACACACAGAGACACAGGAGGAGAGGGTTAAACATAGGGTGGAACAAAACACGACACATTAAAAAAATACTTTAATTCACAAAAGCAAAAATGTGTGGAAATAACCTGAGGGTGCTTTTTTTCCTGGGATAAAAATAGAGCGAGTAGCTATGGCAAAGAACTAAAGGACTGTTGATTCTGATTGCTAGAGCATCCCTGAATTGTGTGAGTGTGAGTGAAAGAGCAGAAGAGCAAGCACCGCGGTCACCAAAATTACCCCCCACGCACAACCACCCCGATATAAACCAAAAACAAATAAGACACCCCATATAGGCTACAAAACAAACATACTCCACTCTACTGCTCCACCCCTTCCCTATACAAATACACATATCCTACAAATAAACACCAACTATACAACGTACACAAATAAATCCACTCACAGTGCGTTTGTGAAAACAAAGGCTATCGTATGTCACCACGGAGGTCTGCCACAGCAAGAGAGACTACAGTAGAAACACTGATCTCACTGCTGAGGCTGCCTGTGCACTGCTCGCTCGCTCGCACGCACGCGCGCACGCACGCACACACACACACACGCGCTGCTGTGCTGAAGCAAAGCACTCTGAACCCATTGGCCTCTCTCCCCCTCCTATCCCTGTTCCAATCCTTCCTTCCTCCCGCTCTCGTTCATTTGTTCCCTCCAGAGAGCTAGGCGCTCCAGCTTCTCTAGGCTGGAACAGATTGGCAGAGACACAGAGCAAACGGCAGACAAGCTAACAGAGAATACTTTCTACAGGACAGACAGATATGAGGCAGAACACTAAACAATACCAAGTGTTCTCTGACTGAACCCCAATTATACCAGAGTTAAGCTATTAGTGACAAAGTCGTGTTGTATTATGAATCTGACGTAGGCAATATAACCCCCTGCTCTAGCCCCGTAGCTCTCCAGGAACAATGTTGGTGACTAGGACTGGGAATTCCCAGGGAACTAACGATACGACATTATCACTATACTTTGGTGCCGATACAGCATGCATTGCCATACACAGGGCTGCGCACAATTGGCCCATCGTCATCTGGGTTTGGCAGGGGTAGGATGTCATTGTAAAAAATGATTTGTTCTTAACTGACTTGCCTAGTTTAAAAAAATAATAATAATTGCAATTCGATACTGTGATTTTATTGCGATTTGATGTTCCAAACATATTGCTCACCATGTCTGCTGCAGAGAGATAAGAGAGAGAACTACTTTTGATCAGTCATGGCAATAAAAGGGCTGAGAACAAATTGGTGCAGGTACAGTCAACTAGCGCAAAAATAATGTTGATATATTGTCAAAACAATACGATATATCTTCAAAAATAATATCCCGATCTGTAACTGTCAGTTTTTCCCCCGATCTCCATTGGTGACCACTGCACTGGCCCTATGAGGTAACATTACATCTTTCAGCTCTGAATTCCTCTGAAGTCTCTAGCTGGTGATGCAACATGTCCTACATTGAGGGAGAAACCCAAATGACCCGCTTCTCTGTAGCCCCCCTCCCCGCATGTGGAACTCCCTTCCCCTGGGCGAGAGAAGGGCTATACTATATACAGTACCAGTCAAAAGTTTGGACACACCTACTCATTCAAGTGTTTTTCTTTATTTTTACTATTTTCTACATTGTAGAAAAATAGTGAAGACATCAAAACTATGAAACGCATATGGAATCATGTAGTAACCAAAAAAGTGTTGAACAAATCAAAATATATTTTGTATTTTAGATTCTTCAAAGTAGCCACCCTTTGCCTCTTGGCATTCTCTCAACCAGCTTCATGAGGTAGTCACCTGGAATGCATTTCAATTAACAGGTGTGCCTTCTTAAAAGTTAATTGGTGGAATTTCTTTCCTTCTTAATGCGTTTGAGCCAATCAGTTGTGTTGTGACAAGGTAGGTATACAGAAGATATCCCTATTTGGTAAAAGACCAAGTCCGTATTATGGCAAGAACAGCTCAAATAAGCATAGAGAAATGACAGTCCATCATTATTTTAAGACATGAAGGTCAGTCAATCCGGAAAAGGTGAAGAACTTTGAAAGTTTCTTCAAATGCAGTCGCAAAAACCATCAAGCGCCATGATGAAACTGGCTCTCATGAGGACCGTCACAGGAAAGGAAGACCCAGAGTTACCTCTGCTGCAGAGGATACGTTCATTAGAGTTACCAGCCTCAGATTGTAGCCCAAAAAAGCTTCAGAGTTCCAGTAACAGACACATCTCAACATCAACTGTTCAGAGGAGACTGTGTGAATCAGGCCTTCATGGTCAAATTTCTGCAAAGAAACCACTACTAAAAGGACACCAATAAGAAGAAGAGACTAGCTTGGGCCAAGAAACACGAGCAATGGGCATTAGAACGATGGAAATCTGTCCTTTGGTGTGAGCAGTCGAAATTTGAGACTTTTGGTTCCAACCGCCGTGTCTTTATGAGACGCAGAGGTGAACGGATGATCTGCGCATGTGTGGTTCCCACCATGAAGGATGGAGGTGGTGGTGTGATGGTGTAGGGGTGATTTGTTGGTGACACCATCAGTGATTTATTTAGAATTCAAGGCACACTTAACCAGCATGGCTACCACAGCATCCTGCAGCGATACGCCATCCCATCCCAAAGCATTCCTCTTGAAGCTGGTTGAGAGAATGCCAATCGTGTGCAAAGCTGTCATCAAGGCAAACGGTGGCTACTTTGAAAAACTGTAAATATATTTTGATGTTTTTAACAATTTTGGTTACTAAATGATTCAAATGTAGAAAATTTTAAAAATAAAGAAAAACCCTTGAATGAGTAGGTGTGTCCAAACATTTGACTGGTACTGTTCAGTGATTTCCAACAAGTCAATTCATCAAATGTCTGCCCTGCTAGAGCTGCTGGTCAACTGTAAGTGCTGTTATTGTGAAGTGAAAATGTCTAGGAGCAACAACGGCTCAGCCACGAAGTGGTAGGCCACACAAGCTCATAGAACGGTACCGCCGAGTGCTGAAGCGTGTAGCTCGTAAAAATCGTCTGTCCTTGGTTGCAACACTGGAAGAAACGTCAGCACAACTGTTCGTCGGGAGCTTCATGGTCAAGCAGCCGCATACAAGCCTGGGGAAGGCTCTTTTGTGTTTCAGCATGACAATGTCCCCATGCACAAAACAAGGTCCATACAGAAATGGTTGGTCAAAGTTGGTGTGGAAGAACTTGACTGGCCTGCAGAGCCCTGACCTCAACTCCATCGGACACCTTTGGGATGAATTGGAACGCAGGCTGCGAGCCTGGCCTAATTGCCCAACATCAGTGCCTGACCTCACTAACGCTCGTGGCTGAATGGAAGCAAGTCCCCTACAGCAATGTTCGAACATCTACTGGAAAGCTTTCCCAGAAGGAGTGGATGCTGTTATAGCAGCAAAGGGAGGAACCAACTCTATATTAATGTCCATGATTTTGGAATGTGATGTTCGACGAGCAGGTGTCCACATACTTTTGGTCATGTAGTGTATGTAAACTTGGCAGGCTGACAGCACTGGAGGCACTCAAGGTCAAGGCAGGGGAGGCAAGGACCAGAACTAGGGTTGGTGTTGTAGACGAACACAGCTCAGAAGTAGGCTAGCTTGTGTACACCCATCCAGACTGAAAAAACATCTCCTGGTCAAAAAAGTTGCACTTAAAACAATGGAGCATTCAAAAGTGTGCAAGTATTTATTTACTGTTATAGATGAATGCCTCACAAGCTAATGGAATGGCTGGAGTTGACCGATGCAAAGCACATTTCTTTTTAATAAGGCCTAAGCATCTCATCATGCTCGTGGTATACATTGCTAAAGCTAAATCATCAAATCAAGCTTTATTTATACAGCACACTTCAGATGTGGAATGCAACGCAATGTGCTTTACAGGGGGGAAAAAATTAAAACAATGAAAATAAATGCTGACATTTATATTACTTAACAAACATAAGATAAAAAAAACAAAAAGGACAAACTAAAAAACACTAAGGAAAAGTACAGCTAAAAAGATGTGTTTTAAGATCTCTTAAATGTGCCCACAGTTTCAGCCCCCCTCGGGTTCTCTGGCAGGCTATGCCTCTCCATGCCTCTTAGTCCTATATTTTGGGATAGTTAAAAGGCCAGTGCCAGAGGACCTGAGGGACCTACTGGGTACATAACTTAAAAGCATGTCTGACATGCATTTAAAACCCAATAGAAGAACCTTAGATCTAAAACTCAGGCAGCCAGTGCATTGCCCATTACCAACAATACTTTTTGGAGAAAAGCAAAACATAAATGGAAAATAACCTGATCGGATGGCTTGACTGTTAGCTTTATAACATTTAGATCCAATATGGCTCCTAATCATGGCAGTAACATTAGCTGCATTATTCTTGATAAAATAACTAACATGTAGATGCATAATGACTGCCTAGACAACATTTAGATACAAGATGACAGCCAGTTGCATCAAAGACACCTCCTCGCAGTATTACTCCCTATGGAAACTAATAGAGGGGGCCTACCTTCTCTGTCCTGCCTGGGCCTCTGAGGAGGGGGGCTGCACTGGCCTAGACAGGGAGAAAGGGGACCTACAGTAGTCAATATCAGGCAATGCCACAGACACCTAGCAGCACTACACAGCCTCAGCAAAGCACTTACTCAACAAGGACCCAAGTACAGTAATACATTCCCCATCACAGGTATATGGGGAGGGAGGGAATTTAGTTACTACTCCTCTGGTTCAATGTAGGAAATCACTTTTGTGATTTGAATTATTCAGTTAGTAATTTATAGTGGCACCTCTCCTACTGTTTTCTAGCTGCTTGAAAATGGAAAAACCAGTGCATATTCTCTCGCTCCAAAACCATAGTTTTAATCCCTTAGTCTAAGACGTTGGGGGAGGGGGGTGCTAAACTGACATCTGGAATGGTTTTAAAGAAGGGTCATACTATGGATCATTTAGCTATTTGATTTTGAATTTTAAGTCAACTTTAGGTATAATATAAAAGAAAATTGGGATAAAATATTGATTTTGGCCATTACCACTAAAGCCATAGAAACGCATTGAATAACTCATTCATAAATGGCAAAAAGGACAGTAAAAAAAAGTCATAAGAAACAAGGTTTTGAAGTGTCTGTCATAAATCTAGGAAATATTTTTTATTTATATATATATAAATAAATAAATAATAAGGCACTGCATAAGGCACTGTGGTCTAAGGCACTGCATCTCAGTGCAAGAGGCATCACTACAGTACCTGGTTCGAATCCAGGCTTTATCACACCCAGCCGTGATTGGGAGTCAAATAGGGCGAGCACAATTTGCCCAGCGTCATCTGGGTTAGGCCGTCATTGTAAATAAGAATTTGTTCTTAACTGAATTGCCTAGTTAAATAAAAACAATTAAAAATATATCTATCACACAAAGTACCAGTTAAAAAGTTTTAGAACACCTCATTCAAGAGTTTTTATTTTTACTATTTTCTACAATGTATAATAATAGTGAAGACATCAAAACTATGAAATAACACTTTTGGAATCATGTAGTAAAGAAAAAAAAAGTTAAATCAAAATATATTTTATATTTGAGATTCTTCAAATAGCCACCGTTTGCCTTGATAACAGCTTTGCACACTCTTGGCATTCTCTCAACCAGCTTCATGAGGTAGTCACCTGGAATGCATTTCAATTAACAGGTGCGCATTGTTAAAAGTTCATTTGTGGAATTTCTTTCCTTCTTAATGCGTTTGAGCCAATCAATTGTGTTGTGACAAGGTAGAGATGGTATACAGAAGATAGCCCTATTTGGTAAAAGACCAAGTCCATATTATGGCAAGAACAGCTCAAAAAAGCAAAGAGAAACGACAGCCGATCATTACCTTAAAACATGAAGGTCAGTCAATCCAGAAAAGTGCAGTCGCAAAAATCATTGAGCTCTATGATGAAACTGGCTCTCATAAGGACCACCACAGTAAAGGAAGACCCAGAGTTACCTCTGCTACAGAGGATAAGTTCATTAGAGTTAACAGCCTCAGAAATTACAGTCCAAATGAATGCTACACAGAGTTCAAGTAACAGACATCTCAACATCAACTGTTCAGAGGAGACAGTGTGAATCAGTTCTTCATGGTTGAGTTACTGCAACGAAATCACTACTAAAAGAGACCAATAAGAAGAGACTTGCTTGGGCCAAAAAACACAAGCAATGGGCATTAGAACAGTGGAAATGTGTCCTTTGGTCTAGAGTACAAATTGGAGATTTTTGGTTCCAACCGCCGTGTCTTTGTGAGATGTGGTGTGGGTAAACGGATGATCTCTGCATGTGCATTTCTTTAACTCCTTCAAGACTGTTGGAAAAGCATCCAGGAGAAGCTGGTTGAGAAAATGCCAAGAGTGTGTAAAGCTGTCATCAAGGCAAAGGGTGGCTATTTGAAGAATCTCAAATATGAAAAAACACATTTTGATTTGTTTGACACTTTTTTGGTTACTACATGATAGCATTTGTGTTATTTCATAGTGTTGATATCTTCACAATTATTGTACAATGTAGAAAATAGTAAAAATAAAGAAGAACCCTTAGGTAGCTGTGTCGAAACTTTTGACCAATAGAGTGTGTGTGTATGTATGCACACACATAGAGAGAGTGCACTCGGAAAGTATTCAGACCCCTTGACTTTTCCCATATTTTGTTACGTTACAGCCTTCTTCTAAAATTGATTAAATGTTTTTTCCCCCCCTCATCAATCTACACACAATACCACATAATGACAAAGCTAAAACAGTTTTTTGGACATTTTGGGAAATTTATTAAAAACAAACAACTGAAATATCACATTTACATAAGTATTCAGACCCTTTACTTAGTATTTTGTCGACGCACCTTTGGCAGCAACTACAGCCTCGAGTCTTCTTGGATATAACGCTACAAGCTTGGCACACCTGTATTTGGGGACTTTCTTCCATTCTTCTCTGCAGATCCTCTCAAGCTCTGTCAGGTTGGATGGGGACTGTAACGGCACAGCTATTTTCAGTTATCTCCAGAAATGTCCGGGCTCTGGCTTGGCCACTCAAGGACATTCATAGACTGGTCCCGAAGCCACTCCTGCGTTGTCTTGGCTATGTGCTTAGGGTCGTTGTACTGTTGGAAGGTGAACCTTCACCCATGTCTAGAGGTCCTGAGCGCTCTAGAGCAGGTTTTCATCAAGGATCTCTCTGTACTTTGCTCCCTTCATCTTTCCCTCACTTCTGACTAGTCTCCCAGTTCCTGCCGCTGAAAAACATCCCCAAACCATTATGCTGCCACGTTTCACCGTAGGATGGTGCCAGGTGTCCTCCAGACGTGACGCTTGGCATTCAGGCCAAAGAGTTCAATCTTGCTTTCATCAGACCAGAGAATCTTGTTTCTCATGAGAGTCTTCAGGTGCCCTTTGACAAACTCCAAGTGGCTGTCATGTGCCTTTTACTGAGGAGTGGCTTCTGTCTGGCCACTCTACCATAAAGGCCTGATTGGTGGAGTGCTGCAGAGATGGTTGTCCTTTTGGAAGGTTCTCCCATCTCCACAGAGGAACTCTGGAGCTCTGTCAGAGTGACCATCAGGTTCTTGGTCACCTCCCTAACCAAGGCCCTTCTCCCCCGATTACTCAGTTTGGCTGGGCGGCCAGCTCTAAGAAAAGTCTAAGTGGTGCCAAACTTCTTCCATTTAAGAATGATGGAGGCCACTGTGTTCTTGGGGAACTTCAATGCTGCAGAAATGTTTGGGTACCCTTCCCCAGATCTGTGCCTCGACACAATCCTGTCTCAGAGCTCTACAGATAATTCCTTCGACCTCATGACTTGGTTTTTGCTGACAACTGTGGGACCTTACATAGACAGGTGTGTACCTTTCCAAATCATGTCCAATCAATTGAATTTACTACAGGTGGACTCCAAGTTATAGAAACATCTCAAGGATGATCAATGGAAACAGGGTGCACCTGAGCTCAACTTCGAGTTTCATAGCAAAGGGTCTGAATACTAATGTAAATAAGGAAATCTTTTTATTTTTTACAATTTCTAAAAACATGTTTTCACTTTGTCATTATGGGGTTTTGCGTGTAGATTGATGAGGAACATTTTTTATTTAATCAATTTAAGAATAAGGATGTAATGTAACAAAATTTGGAAATATTCAAAGGGTTTGAATACTTTCCGAATGTACTGTATGTATGTATGTATGTATGTATGTATGTATGTATGTATGTATGTATGTATGTATGTATGTATGTATGTATGTATGTATGTATGTATGTATGTATGTATGTATGTATGTATGTATGTATGTATGTATGTATGTATGTATGTATGCATGCACGTATGTATGTATGCATGCACGTATGACACACACTTTCCCCCCCACACATTTAACCTCTTTTTTGGGGTAGGCACAAAACTACATTCATACTTCCATTATTTTTTTTACCGGTACTGGTTACCTTCAGACAAGTCCTGTGACTTCTGGGCACAATAGAACAAAACGGAGAACACCATCATGTTCGTGAGAATCTCCCCGTTCCATAGAGTGGTTGATCGTAGGTCAAACCATTTGAACGCTACAGACGTTTTCGTGAGAAGACCTTTCACCCGCAGATGCAAAGTGCGACACTGGCAGATTGAGACGCACCCAATCCTCTAGCTTAGCTTAAAAAATGTTTTGTTATGAAACTTAAATTCAAATCGACTTTAGGGGGTTAAATACCAGCTTTAGCAGTGGGAGACAACGACGACCGTGAACTGGATTACACACAGAGAGCACCCACTGCAGTGTGTGCGCGCATCGACAGCATCAAAACCATCCCTGTCAAGACTGAGTGTGTGTGCATGTCAGTGTGTTCGTTTGCAGAGAAATACACCCCCCCACACACACTATGACCCCAACATATCACACTACATCCTCTTCCTCTCCCCACTTTAACCTTTTCATGAACATAACTTGAGCATGTACAGTCGTGGCAAAAAGTTTTGAGAATGACACAAATATTAATTTCCACAAAGTTTGTTGCTTCAGTGTCTTTAGATATTTCTGTCAGATGTTACTATGGAATACTGAAGTATAATTACAAGCATTTCATAAGTATCAACGGCTTTTATTGACAATTACATGAAGTTGATGCAAAGAGTCAATATCTGCAGTGTTGACCTTTCTTTTTCAAGACCTCTGCAATCCGCCCTGGCATGCTGTCAATTAACTTCTGGGCCACATCCTGACTGATGGCAGCCCATTCTTGCATAATCAATGCTTAGAGTTTGTCAGAATTTGTGGGTTTTTGTTTGTCCACCCTCCTCTTGAGGATTGACCACAAGTTCTCAATGGGATTAAGGTCTGGGGAGTTTCCTGGCCATGGACCCAAAATATTGATGTTTTGTTCCCCGAGCCACTTAGTTATCACTTTTGCCTTATGGCAAGGTGCTCCATCATGCTGGAAAAGGCATTGTTCGTCACCAAACTGTTCCTGGATGGTTGGGAGAAGTTGCTCTCGTAGGATGTGTTGGTACCATTCTTTATTCATGGCTGTGTTCTTAGGCAAAATTGTGAGTGAGCCCACTCCATTGACAGAGAAGCAACCCCACACATGAATGGTCTCAGGATGCTTTACTGTTGGCATGACACAGGACTGATGGTAGCGCTCACCTTGTCTTCTCCGGACAAGGTGCAATCTTACTGGCAGCAATATCCTTGCCTGTGAAGCTATTTTGTGCAAAGCAATGATTATGGTACGCGTTTCCTTTGCAGGTAACCATGGTTGACAAAGGAAGAACAATGATTCCAAGCACCACCCTCCTTTTGAAGCTTCCAGTCTGTTATTCGAACTCAATCAGCACGACAGAGTGATCTCCAGCCTTGTCCTCGTCAACACTCCCACCTGTGTTAACGAGAGAATCACTGACATGATGTCAGCTGGTCCTTTTGTGGCAGGGCTGAAATGCAGTGGGAATGTTTTTGGGGGATTCAGTTCATTTGCATGGCAAAGAGGGACTTTGCAATTCATCTGGTCACTCTTCATAACATTCTGGAGTATATGCAAATTGCCATCATACAAACTGAGGCAGCAGACTTTGTGAAAATTAATATTTGTGTCATTCTCAAACCTTTTGGCCACGACTGTATACATTGAAGGATTTCCTTTCCCTGAACTGTCACCAAAGTTCCTCATCCCAAATCCCCTGAAGCACCAACAGGCTCTAGTCTCTTTGCCTATAACATTTTCAAAGGTGGCCCATTCTATATTTGCTGTCAGCAGTGTTCTAGGCTATATTTGCTGTAAGCAGTGTTCTAGGCTATAGTTGGCCTAAAAGTGGCAGAAGCAGTAAATGGCAACATTCTTCAAAAAACAAAACGTCATATAAAGCCATGACAGCACTGGTAGGCTGAATGCATGACTGACACAGTAATTACGACAAGATAACAGGTAGCATATTCCTCAACAGTGACTCCCAAAAGTCAGGTAAGGGTTAAATGCAAACACAGTAAGGAACATACAATAGCTAGACAAATGTATTGTATTACTACACACAATTTCAGGACTCATTTCAAAGCCCATGAGGCCATTAAATGCTGAAATAGTAAAGCAAATATAGGTCTCAGGTCTCTAGCCAATAAAACGCACTAGAGTGCAATGGAAAATACTCAGGATGTGCAGCTACTTACCACTGAAATGCGTTGTAATGGAAGTAAACCATACCAAGGCCATATAAAAAGGCAGCATTCTGAAAGAGAGGGGGAGAAAACAATGAGTGTCAGAAACAGCACCAGAGCACTTATTTCTCAAACATCAATGTTTTGGTTTGGTTTTTTAAAAGATGTCGTGACTGAACAACACTGATTACTCACTCAAGTTTAAACAACATAGGCCATGAAACCAACCAGATCCCTAATAACATTAAGTCCTGGTTGAGCAATCTCACTGGAAAGTATCAGAGGCTCAAAGGTCAATGGCTAACACATAAACATCTCCCTGTGCCAGTTCCCTGTGGGGAGTCTGCGGGGGTTAATCTGCTTCTCCAGTCAGAGCTGCTCAGGTAGAGAAACGTAGCTGGTGAAACAAACCTACACATCTCAACACTGTCACTAAATTACTGCACCAGATATGGTTTAGTTAACGGAGACAGAAACAGTAGCCCCCTCATCCCTAAAAAGATTAAAGTGCATTCTGCTGTATGTCCATAGGGTAACTGGTAGAGCAGAGGCCCAAATATAAAAGAGTCTGAAATTCACCTTTCAGGGGTAACTGTTGTGGCCCAGTTTCATATAACAAACTGTAGTAATAGTCAGAACTGAAACCGGTAGAGGTGTTAAATCTCTAACCACATCACCTCCTACTCAGACAAACACACAAATCAAGTGGAAAACTAATTGCACGTTCAATACCAATCAGAGGTAAATATTGTACATAACAATGCCATTCAGAGCTCTTCACTACCAAAACATGAGAGAGAGCGTCAGAAGTCTAACTGCACCATCCACGAAGCTTGGACTGAGGAGAGAGCAGGACAGGAGGGAAGGAACGAACTAATACTGCTTCCACCAGCCCTCAAAAGTGTTAAGTCTAGAAAAAGCTGAGAATAGCTGGGTTTTAGAAAACCCCGTTTTCTAAAACGCAGCTATTCTCAGCTCTTTCTAGTAGAGGTCGACCGATTAATTAGAGCCGATTTCAAGTTTTCATAACAATCGGTATTTTTGGCCACCGAAAAAAAATAAAAAAATAAAATGTACACCTTTATTTAACTAGGCAAGTCAGATTAAGAACACATTCTTATTTTCAATGACGGCCTAGGAACGGGGGTTAACTGCCTTCTTTAGGGGGGGATTTGTTTTTGCAACCTTCGGTTACTAGCCCAACACTCTAACCACCTGCCTTACATTGCACTCCACGAGGAGCCTGCATGGCAGGCTGACTACCTGTTACGCGAGGGCAGCAAGAAGCCAAGGTAAGTTGCTAGCTAGCATTAAACTTAACTTATAAAAAACGATCAATCTTAATATAATCACTAGTTAACTACACATGGTTGGTGATATTACTAGTTTATCTAACGTGTCCTGCGTTGCATATAATCGATGCGGTGCCTGTTAATTTCTCATTGAATCAGCCTACTTCGACAAACGGGTGTTGATTTAACAAGCGCATTTGCGAAAAAAGCAGTCGTTGCACCAATGTACCTAACCATAAACATCAATGCCTTTCTTTGAAATCAATACACAAGTATATATTTTTAAACCTGCATATTTAGTTAATATTGCCTGCTAACATGAAATTGTGTCACATCTCTAGCGTTCATTGCACGCAGAGTCAGGGTATATGCAACAGTTTGGGCCGCCTGGCTCGTTGCGAAATAATTTGCCAGAATTTTACGTAATTATGACATAACATTGAAGGCTGTGCAATGTAACAGGAATATTTAGACTTATGGATGCCACCCGTTAGATAAAATACGGAACGGTTCTGTATTTCACTGAAAGAAAAAACGTTTGTTTTCGAGATGATAGTTTCCGGATTCGACCATATTAATGACCTAAGGCTCGTATTTCTGTGTGTTTATGATATTATAATTAAGTCTATGATTTGATATTTGATAGAGCAGTCTGACTGAGCGGTGGTAGGCAGCAGCAGGCTCGTAAGCATTCATTCAAACAGCACTATCGTGCGTTTTGCCAGCAGCTCTTCGCTGTGCTTCAAGCATGTTTATGACTTCAAGCCGGGTGGGTATAATTTGTGGAACGTTCCAACAGGAATCTATTCCAAAAACTTCGTAAATAACAAGGTTGACAAAAAACAAAGCATAGAAAAGTTGTATAGCGGTAGAATAAGATACCGGGTAGGGAGTGGTCTATTTCATTGCGTTTTTCACTCGTCACGTTTATTCCTAAAAATGTCTGTCCTCACTCCGGTGAATAAGCTACGTGGTGAGTTGATGCCTATTCGGCAGCTAGTTAGCTAGGTTTGTATGCGTTGCTACTTTGTATGCGTTGTTGGTTGGCAACCTTTTACTTTACGTTTTTTGGAACAGATTCCTGTTGGAACGTTCCACAAATTATACCCACCCCTTCAAGCCTATCAACTCCCAAGATTAGGCTGGTGTAACCGATGTGAAATGGCTAGCTAGTTAGCAGGGTGCATGCTAATAGTGTTTCAAACGTCACTCGCTCTGAGTAGTTGTTCCACTTGCTCTGCATCGGTAACGCTGCTTCGAGGGTGACTGTTGTAGATGTGTTCCTGGTTTGAGCCCAGGTAGGAGCGAGGAGAGGGACGGAAGCTATACTGTTACACTGGCAATACTAAAGTGCCTATAAGAACATCCAATAGTCAAAGGTATATGAAATACAAATCGTATAGAGAGAAATAGTCCTATAATTCCTATAATAACTACAACCTAAAACTTCTTACCTGGGAATATTGAAGACTCATGTTAAAAGGAACCACCAGCTTTCATATGTTCCCATGTTCTGAGCAAGGAACTTAAACGTTAGCTTTCTTACATGGCACATATTGCACTTTTACTTTCTTCTCCAACACTTTGTTTTGCATTATTTAAACCAAATTGAACATGTTTCATTATTTATTTGAGGCTAAATTGATTTTATTGATGTATTATATTAAGTTAAAATAAGTGTTCATTCAGTATTGTTGTAATTGTCATTATTACAAATAAATAAATAAAAACAGCCGATTAATCGGTATCGGCTTTTTTTGGTCCTCCAATAATCGGTATCGGCGTTGAAAAATCATAATCGGTCGACCTCTACTTTCTAGACTTAAGGGTGAGAATCTGAGGTGAGAAACAGAGAGGAAGCATAAGTCAGAGTAAGGATGTTTCTGAAAGTATGTTAGTCTATCCTACATATTCATTCATCTCATGTGTAGTTGAAGTCGGATGTTTACATACAGTTAGGTTGGAGTCATTAAAACTCGTATTTCAACCACTCCACAAATTTCTTGTAAACAAACTATAGTTTTGGCAAGTCAGTTAGGACATCTACCTTGTGCATGACACAAGTAATTTTTCCAACAATTGTTTACAGACAGATTATTTCACTGTATCACAATTCCAGTGGGTCAGACGTTTACATACACAAAGTTGACTGTGCCTTCAAACAGCTTGGAAAATTCAAGAAAATGTTGTCATGGCTTTAGAAGCTTATGATAGGGTAATTGACATAATTTGAGTCAATTGGAGGTGTACCTGTGGATGTATTTCAAGGCCTACCTTCAAACTCAGTGCCTCTTTGCTTGACATCATTTGAAAATAAAAAGAAATAGGCCAAGACCTCCGAAAAAAATTGTAGACTCCACAAGTCTGGTTCATCCTTGGGAGCAATTTCCAAACACCTGAAGGTACCACGTTCATCTGTACAAACAATAGTACGCAAGTATAAACACCATGGGACCACGCAGCCATCATACCGCTCAGGAAGGAGATGCGTTCTGTCTCCTAGAGATGAATGTACTTTGGTGCGAAAAGTGCAAATCAATCCCAGAACAGCAGTAAAGGACCTTGTGAAGATGCTGGAGGAAACAGGTACAAAAGTATTTATAGCCACAGTAAAACGAGTCCTATATCGACATAAACTGAAAGGCCGCTCAACAAGGAAGAAGCCACTGCTCCAAACCCGCCATAAAAAAGCCAGACTATGGTTTGCAACTGCACATGGGGACAAAAATCTGACTTTTTGGAGAAATGTCCTCTGGTCTGATGAAACAAAAATAGAACTGTTTGGCCATAACGACAATCGTTACGTTTGGAGTGAAAAGGGGGAGGCTTGCAAGCTGAAGAACACCATCCCAACCATGAAGCACAGGGTGGCAGCATCATGTTGTGGGGGTGCTTTGCTGCAGGAGGGCCTGGTGCACTTCACAAAATAGATGGCATCATGAGGGAGGAAAATGATGTGGATATATTGAAGCAACATCTCAAGACATCAGTCAGCAAGTTAAAGCTTGGTCGCAAATGGGTCTTCCAAATGGACAATGACCCCAAGCATACTTCCAAAGTTGTGGCAAAATGGCTTAAGGACAACAAAGTCAAAGTATTGGAGTGGCCATCACAAAGCCCTGACCTCAATCCAATAGAAAATGTGTGGGCAGAACTGAAAAAGCATGTGCGAGCAAGGAGGCCTACAAACCTGACTCAGCTACACCAACTCTGTCAGGAGGAATCGGCCAAAATTCACCCAACTTATTGTGGGAAGCTTGTGGAAGGCTACTTGAAACATTTGACCCAAGTTAAACAATTTAAAGGCAATGCCACCAAATACTAATTGAGTGTATGTGAACTTCTGACCAACTGGGAATGTGATGAAAAAAAGAAAAGCTGAAATAAATCATGCTCTACTATTATTGTGACATTTCATATTCTTAAAATAAAAGTGGTGATACTAACTGACCTAAGACAGGGAATTTTTACTAGGATTAACTGTCAGGAATTGTGAAAAACTGAGGATAAATGTATTTGGCTAAGGTGTATGTAAACTTCCAACTTCAACTGTATCTATCCCATAAGTTCAGTCAATGTTTTAACCATTTCTTCCAGAACTCTCCCTTAGTTCAACCTGCCATCCTGCTCCGGTTTCAGCCCTTCCTTACGCTGGTCTCAAGCCCAAGCCCCGTCTCCCTGTCCCAGCTCCCTAGCACCAGCCCTCTCTCCCAGGCAGCCCCTGTCCCAGCTCCCTAGCCCTCTCTCCCAGGCAGCCCCTGTCCCAGCCCTCTCTCCCAGGCAGCCCCTGTCCCAGCTCCCTAACCCCAGCCCTCTCTCCCAGGCAGCCCCTGTCCCAGCTCCCTAACCCCAGCCCTCTCTCCCAGGCAGCCCCTGTCCCAGCTCCCTAACCCCAGCCCTCTCTCCCAGGCAGCCCCTGTCCCAGCTCCCTAGCCCTAGCCCTCTCTCCCAGGCAGCCCCTGTCCCAGCTCCCTAGCACCAGCCCTCTCTCCCAGGCAGCCCCTGTCCCAGCTCCCTAACCCCAGCCCTCTCTCCCAGGCAGCCCCTGTCCCAGCTCCCTAACCCCAGCCCTCTCTCCCAGGCAGCCCCTGTCCCAGCTCCCTAACCCCAGCCCAGGATAGATCCTCCAACTCTCTCCCAGCTCTGCAGCAGTGAAACCCAACACCGTCTGCCCCCATCACTGTCACACCTCCCAACACATCATCTCAACCTCCAATGGGCACCACTGCAGACTGAAACTTTAACATCCATCCATCTCTTATCCACCCACATTGGGAACACCGAGAAGCCACACCACCAGAGAGCTGGTGGCTGGCCTGGCTAGGTCAAACTGTTTCACCAAGTTTGACCTATGAGGTGACCCAGCTACTGGAGAACAGCTGCCCTTGTCTAACTCCATAACTCCATTCTTTATTATCATCACAGTTGTTTTATGCCAAGAAAACCAGGGGTCATCAGCAGTCAACAGCTAGACCTACTTGGATACATGCTGTTTAAGTAGCCACTCACCTTCCAGTAGTCCGACTGTAAACTGTAGTATCTCTGATATGCAGATAATGCTGAGAGAGAAAGAGAACAGTTACTGAAGACAAATACAATGGGGTTACAATAAGTTTACATTTCACCATAACACAGATTCTTTCCATTAAATATTGTGGTGCCACTACCTCAAGCAATATTGGACTGAATTTCTGCCCAGGGCATTAAAAGACACCGTTATTTGAAGTTAACACTCCCAATAAGCACGCATTCCAGAAAACACACAAAAAAAATGTTAAGGATACTAGGGAGACATCTTCAGGCAACTCCGTCAGACTTTTAGTCATAGAAAGCCTAGAGCAATCTACAGACAATGGCAGTGGAATTGCATAACGGCAGAGGAGAGAATGCTCAGACAATCAAGTGTGACAACAGAGAGAGCAGACCACTCCACATTAGGGGTGTGAACATTTAAACGAAATTGGGATCTTTAACGTTAAGAAAAATCCATAACTGAAGAAAACAAATGTTTGTTTTTTCACAAAATTAAAATCACAGTGCACTGGTCAAAACATATGTCCTGTGTTATAACCTAACTAGACGATAGGCTATGAAGGCCTGGAGTCAACACTGGGAGTCGACGTGCCAGGAGTGGAGGAATCAATTATTTTGGAGTCGACTCTCCACCACTACGTCATTGTCATTAAAAGTTGGAAAAATGGCAGGCAAACAACAGCAGCAAAGTCCTGTATGGCAATACTTTGAGAAGTTAAATGAGAAGGAAATGCAAACTTTGAGATGTGGAAGTGAGGTACAGTAAAGGTAGTATATGTGCAATGCTTAACCATCTGAAAGGGACACACCGTGAGACCTAAACTGTTGCTGGCAGCAGTGCAGATGCACTGTGAATTCACATGGAATTTTATGGATTTTTCTTATCGTTTTAACCAGAAAACCAATAAGTAAATGGCTGTTTAAACGTTAAGAACATTTTTACATTTCTTACATCCCTACTCCACATGCAAACATGAGTCTAGTATATACATTTCCCAGTCTTTTTGTACATGGTTTGTGGAGATTAAGAGCGTAGGCGTGTAGTCTGGCTGGCAGCTGCTGCTGCTTTAAATCCCAATGTCAAAATACTACATTCTGCCAAACATACAATTACAAAAGCATTGCTGTTACAATAAGGACAAAACTAAAAGGGCTGCAGTAGCCTAAATTGATTTGCTGAATGTCAGCTGCAATTCAGACATTTACAGCAAATTGGTACAGCTTAAATTCAGGATGTGATCTGTCAATCAACTCAAATGTCTGGTGTGGACCATGTGTGTGTGTGTGTGTGTGTGTGTGTGTGTGTACACGTGCATGCATGTT
Source organism: Salmo trutta (assembly GCF_901001165.1). Classification (NCBI taxonomy): domain Eukaryota; kingdom Metazoa; phylum Chordata; class Actinopteri; order Salmoniformes; family Salmonidae; genus Salmo; species Salmo trutta. Next base: position 33,452,744 of record NC_042976.1, on the reverse strand, counting down.
CACCTTTTGGATAGTCCTCCAGGAGGAGGTTGAAGTGGCCCAGCTGGCAGAACATCTCTGGCTCTACCTTCCCTTCTGCCTTCAGGATGACAGAATCATAGCAGCTTACAGCCTGGAGAGAGATGGGAGAAGGTTACATTTGAATCGTTTCAACACCCCTTAGCCTATTAGACAGCGGCCTAAGGAAGGTCCACAACTTTCAGAAATCCACACCTAAATCTAGGCCTAAATCTAAAAAATAAAAATAAAAATGCATTCTGTGTAATGTCAAGAAATAGTGTTGATTGCAAGAGGAACTTCAAAACAATAACAGCCATCTAATCATTTACAAAGAGCAACAAGCAAGACCCTCGCCTAGCTTGAATATCACTGAACCATATCACTTATCCTCTCATAGAATAGATACAGGTTTATGGCAGAGGATGACCCAGACATACAGAGCCAACGGATGTCTTTTCAGTGGGAGAGGGCAATGCAAGGCCTTTCCAAGTCGTTTTGCATGGTTCCAGGCCAGCTCCCATGCCAAATCTGTGGGTTATACCCGGGAAAGACTTAAATAGCGGCCACACCAATCTTCCAGATAGTTAGAACCACAGAAAATCAAAGAGGGAAGTGAGTGTGTGTGTTTGTGTGTGTGAGTGCCAAATGAGAGAGTAGCTCCTAGAAAACAGCCAGTGTGCTAGAGGTTGGAGCCTCACTGGGTGAATAGGAAGGACGCGCAACACAAGCTTATCATCATCACCAGGACATAGCCTCGCCACTCAGCCCATAGCATGTCATAGAAAGAGAGCTGTCTGCTTGAGCCATTTCAAATCATTCAAATACTCCAACTTGATATGAAAACGACATTTGCATTCATTAGATTTGTTATCCCAGTGCAGGAGCCATTGTATTCCAGGAACCTAGGGTAAAGCTGTGTTTATGTGCTCCTCATTTGACCCAACATGTCCAGCGTCCACTGACACTGCAGAGCAGGTACTGTATTGAAAGATCCTAGCAGGATGGAAACGTTTGTTTATTAATAAAAGGTACGTGGTGGAGCTTATGAATGTGTGGGCTTCAATTCTTTTACACTGAACAAAAATATAAATATGCAACAATTTCAAAGATTTTACTGAGTTACAGTTCATAGGAAATCAGTCAAATAAAATAAATTCATTAGGCCATCTATGAATTTCACATGACTGGGAATACAGGTATGCATCTATTGGTCACAGATACCTTAATAAAAAGGTAGGGGCGTGGATCAGAAAACCAGTCAGTATCTGGTGTGACCACCATTTGCCTCATACAGTGAGACATCTCCTTCGCATAGAGTTGATCAGGCTGTTGATTGTGGCCTGTGGAATGTTGTCCCACACAATGGCTGTGCGAAGTTGCTGGATATTGGAGGAAACTGGAGCCGTCTGTCATAAACGTTGATCCAGAGCATCCCAAACAGGCACAAGGGGTGACATGTCTGGTCAGTAAGAACTGGGAAATGTTCAGCTTCCAGGAATTGTGTACAGATCCTTGCGACATGGGGCTGTGCATTATCATGAAGTGATGTCGGCGGATGAATGGCACGACAATGGGCCTCAGGATCTCGTCACGGTATCTCTGTGCATTCAAATTGCCATCGATAAAATGCAATCGTGTACGTTGTCCCGTTATGCCTGCCCATACCATAACCCCACCATGGGGCACTCTGTTCACAATGTTGACATCAGCAAACCACTGATTATTTTTAACCACGTGTCTGCCTGCAAGCTGAACATCTTTGCAAGTGTGTGCGTGTTTAGGCTACCTGCCCCTCCAAAGCATAGGCTACTGTACTAATGTTACTAACGTGATTCAGAAGACGGGGAGAGAGATTTTGAATTAGCTAGAGAAGAATGAACTTATTCAATGCTAGTTAATGATACTGTAGGCCTAGTTGTCACATGTCACTTTGGATTTATTAACTACAAAAAGTTTTATCTAGCTAGCTCAAAGGAAATTCAAAGTTCTTCCATAGAAGTTGCTCCTCCTAGGTATAATTATGTGGACCTAATTCAGATAATCTATGTCAGAACAAGATGCCCAGCGCATCAAGCCTCTTCCTCAACCCTCGCTCGCCCTCTTCCCACCTGCAACATTTTTGTCACATTTTGCGCCATAGACTTGTGAAGCCTATCACACATGTAAACAACTACCTTGCCTACTCTATCCGCACTGATTGGTGAAGTAATTTAATTAGCTAAATGTAAATGTATATATATATATATATATATATATATATATATATATATATATATATATATATATATATATATATATATATATATATATATATATATAGGATCAGTCTATAATTTTAATGGTAGGTTTATTTGAACAGCGGGAGACAGAATAACAACAAAAATATCCAGAAAAACACATGTCAAAAATGTTATAAATTGATTTGCATTTTAATGAGGGAAATAAGTATTTGACCCCCTCTCAATCAGAAAGATTTCTGGCTCCCATGTGTCTTTTATACAGGTAACGAGCTGAGATTAGGAGCACAATCTTAAAGGGAGTGCTCCTAATTTCAGCTTGTTACCTGTATAAAAGACACCTGTCCACAGAAGGAATCAATCAATCAGATTCCAAACTCTCCACCATGGCCAAGACCAAAGAGCTCTCCAAGGATGTCAGGGACAAGATTGTAGACCTACACAAGGCTGGAATGGGCTACAAGATCATCGCCAAGCAGCTTGGTGAGAAGGTGACAACATTTGGTGCGATTATTCGCAAATGGAAGAAACACAAAAGAACTGTCAATATCCCTTGGCCTGGGGCTCCATGCAAGATCTCCCCTCGTGGGGTTGCAATGATCATGACAACGGTGATGAATCAGCCCAGAACTACACAGGAGGATCTTGTCAATGATCTCAAGGCAGCTGGGACCATAGTCACCAAGAAAACAATTGGTAACACACTACGCCGTGAAGGACTGAAATCCTGCAGCGCCCGCAAGGTCCCCCTGCTCAAGAATGCATATACATGCCCGTCTGAAGTTTGGCAATGAACATCTGAATGACTCAGAGGACAACTGGTGAGTGTTGTGGTCAGATGAGACCAAAATGGAGCTCTTTGGCATCAACACAACTCGCCATGTTTGGAGAAGGAGGAATGCTGCCTATGACCCTAAGAACACCATCTCCACCGTCAAACATGGAGGTGGAAACATTATGCTTTGGGGTGTTTTTCCTGCTAAGGGGACAGGACAAATTCACCGCATCAAAGGGACGATGGACCGTCAAATCTTGGGTGAGAACATCCTTCCCTCAGCCATGGCATTGAAAATGGGTCGTGGATGGGTATTCCAGCATGACAATGACCCAAAACACACGACCAAGGCAACAAAGGAGTGGCTCAAGAAGAAGCCCATTAAGGTCCTGGAGTGGCCTAGCCAGTCTCCAGACCTTAATCCCATAGAAAATCTGTGGAGGGAGCTGAAGGTTTGAGTTGCCAAACCTCAGCCTCAAAACCTTAATGACTTGGAAAAGATCTGCAAAGAGGAATGGGACAAAATCCCCCCTGAGATGTGTGCAAACCTGGTGGCCAACTACAAGAAACGTCTGACCTCTGTGATTGCCAACAAGGGTTTTGCCACCAAGTACTAAGTCATGTTTTGCAGAGGGGTAAAATATTTCCCTCATTAAAATGCAAATCATTTTATAACATTTTTGACAAGCATTTTTCTGGATTTTTTTGTTGTTATTCTGTCTCTCACTGTTCAAATAAACCTACCATTAAAATCATAGACTGATAGTTCCTTTGTAAGTGTGCAAACGTACAAAATCAGCAGGGGATCAAATGGATGGATTTCACAGGCTAAAAAATGAACCGAAAGAAGAAAAAAAGTAGTTTTATATTTTTGGGGGTTCGAACTGGTTCAGCACTTTATTTTGCTGGTCCGAACAGTGGAGTGGAACAAAATAAATAGTGATTCTGTTAAGCTCTAAACAAATAATTTAGGTTCCAACCTCTGCTTTAAATACAGTGGTCCCCCAGCCAACCCTGGTCCTGGAGAGCTATGTGGTGGGCAGGCTTTTGTTCAAGCCCAATAATAAACACAAACCCAGGTTTAGTAATCAAATGTCTGCCAAATGTCCAAACAAAGAGAGTTAGAACAGTGCTAGGGTTGAATGGCGGGAACCCGGTTACCGAGATTTACCGCCCAAAACGACTCCCTTTTCCCGGGATAAATAACAGCAAGAAACCGGTAGATTATAATAAATGATTTATATGAACAGCATTGCGTGAAATGGAACTGTTAAATTACATGCGATGTCTAAATCTGGCTTCTCTATGGCCTCTGCATGATGAATCACCACTCAGGGTGGGGACAAAGAGACCATCTCAGAATGGAGCGCAATTCACACTGCATGTGTAGACCTTGCATCTCATCATGGCCACTTTTCCATGTGACAGGTAGGCCTGCATTTGCTGCAGCATAGTCTACGATACAGTAATATAAAGACTGACTAAGCGTCTGATTTACCCATCTCCATCTGGCTTTTGGGGGTCACCTTGTTTTGTAATTAAGGAATTATATTTTTTAATTGCAACTGCAGTTTTAGAAAAGCCTGTCACTCGAATATCGTTGCTTTAAAAATCTGTGCACGCGCGAGCACTCTCTCACAGTCTCTCTCCATCAACTCCTTTGAAATTTCATCCAGAGTTTGAAGTTCCTTGGTGTCCACATCACCAACAAACTCCCATTGTCCAAACACACCAAGACAGTCGTGAAGAGGGCACAACAACGCATTTTGCCCCTCGGGAGACTGAAAATATTTGTCAAGGGTTGCCAGATCCTCAAAAAGTTCTACAGCTGCACCATCGAGAGCATCCTGACCGGTTGCCATACCAGGCGGTGATGCAACTGCTCTGCATCTGACCATAAGGTGCTACAGAGGGTAGTGCGTACAGCGCAGCATATCACTGGGGCCAAGCCTCCTGCCATCCAGGACCTATATACTCGGCGGTGTCAGAGGAAGATCCAAAAAAAATTGTCTCCAGTCGACCAAGTCATATAATGTTCTCTCTGCTACCGCACGGCAAGCGGTATCGTTGTGTCAAGTCTAGGTCCAAAAGACTCCTTATCAGCTTCTACCCCCAAGCCATAAGACTACTTAACAATTAATTAAATGGCCACCTGGACTATTTACATTGACGACAACCCCCCTTTGTTTTTACACTGCTGCTACTCGCTGTTTATTATCTATGCATAGTCACTTTACACCTACCAACATGTACAAATTACCTCAACTAACCTGTACCCCCACACATTGACTCGGTACCAGTACCCCCTGTATATAGCCTCATTATTGTTATTTTATTGTGTTACTTAAAAAAAATATATATATATGTAACTTAGTAAATATTTTCTTAACTCTATTTCTTGAACTGCATTGTTGGTTGTCTCTTGTGCAATACGCTGGGCTCTCCTTAAAAAACACTCCTAAGATATTGGAGTCCAATGCAGTAAAAGCTAGACAAGAATAGCTTGCTAGACATAATTTTCTTATAGAAATAGACTATTCAAAAGGTAAATACAGCAGTCAATAGATCTCACAGGTAGTTTGAAAGAAGGCCTGGGGGGGGCTTAGGGGCCAGAGGTGCCTTGTACCATACTGGCCTTAAGTCCTCGGAGAGAGAGGACAAAGAAAGAAAAAAATACACACACAACCAGTCAAAAGTTTGGACACACCTACTCATTCAAAGGTTTTTCTTTATTTTTACTATTTTCTACATTGTAGAATAATACTGAATCAAATCAAACTTTATTTGCCACATGCGCCGTATACAACAAGTGTATACTTTTATTTTTATTTTATTTCACCAGGTAGGCCAGTTGAGAACAAGTTCTCATTTACAACTGCGACCTGGCCAAGATAAAGCAAAGCAGTGCGACAAAAACAACAACTCAGTTACACATGGGATAAGCAAGTGTAGGCTTCACCGTGAAATGCTTACTTACAAGCCCTTAACCAACATTGCAGTTCAAGAACAAGAAAATATTTACCAAGTAGGCTAAAATAAAAAGTAATAGTAAAAAGTGTAATCTGTACATGTAGGTGGGGGCGAAGTGACTGCATAGGTAACAAACAAAAAGAGGATCAGCGTGGCAGACGTATTGTTGCCTACTCTTACCACCTGGGGCGGCCCGTCAGGAAGTCCAGTATCCAGTTGGAGAGGGAGGTGTTTAGTCCCAGGGTCCTTAGCTTAGTGATGAGCTTCGTGAGCACTACAGTACCTCCAACCACCTCCCCAAATATGCCCTAATAAAGGACAGCCTACATGAAGCTTACCCTTTCTGCTAGTCCATCCATTGGCATGAAGAACCTAAAAAAATTAAGTTCCTCTCTATAATAGGAACTAGTGCATACATGGTACGGTACAGTAACCAAACAAATCTTTCCAATTTAAGGCAACCCTTTTCTTCTCTACCTCTCTTTATGGAGCGGGTCCAGAGCAAACACTAGCGCTCTGTTTTCTCTCCTTAATTATCAGCTAAAAGCATGCCATGTGTCGAAGCCAAGAGGAGAGGGTTTAAATAAAAAGGGAAAAAAGAGGAAGGTTCCGTGGCGTGCTGGCTGGATCCCCAGTGGCCCGGATCCCCAGTGGCCCGGATCCCCAGTGGCCCGGATCCCCTTAAGTGACATGTTTTTCGTTTCAGCAGCAGCAGCAGCACAGCTCTCTCTGCTCTACATCAGCAACATTTCTACTCATTATATCAGACATTATTCAAATCATCAAAGTCGCAGAGTGACTCATTACCTAACCAGTCAAATAAATATGAATGTACCAGCATTGCATTATGAAGATGACAGAGTTAGGTTAATGGTTTTCAACTTGGTTAATTTACTAAACAAAAACTCAGAATACATACACAAAAAGGAGAAGTACACCAGAAAGTAACAGGCCTACGCCTGTGTCTTTCATCAGCCATGCGTCTATACATAGTAATGTGGGGTAAACCGGTGGTCCACAAACCTCCCCTCCCCCCGACTATCTGTGACCACACTGGATATTATTTGAGCTTTTCGCAGTTATAAGATGGTGCAAGCTCCAATGTGAATGGGACATGTTCATATATCTATCACCAACACAAAAAAAATGACTGCAAAGAGTTGTTCATATAAAGATGCCACTTTTCAAAACAAAGTGCTTAGTGCGTGTATAGTCGGTGCCTGAGCTAGCTGGCCCCCTGAGTGTCCCACCAATAAGAGCTCGAGCTCTGACATAATACTCGTCTGCTGCAGAACTAATCATGGATTTGTTTCTTAAAATGTATGACATAATATGGTGGAGACCGGAGAATCAAAAGGGTAAAAAATGACTAGAAGGTCGGCAAACTACTTTTGTTTGGGGTTGTGGTGATAGGCACATGTTGATGACACACTGGAGACATAGCTAGCTACAACCTTAGCTAGCCTGTTTAGCCAGATACCGACAGAGGCTAGCAGTGGTGTAAAGTACTTCAGTAAAAATACTTGGAAGTACTATTTAAGTAGTTTTGTTGTTGTTGGCATCTGTACTTTACTATTCCTTTACTACATTCCTAAAGAAAATAATTTACTTTCTACTCCATACATTTTCCCTGACACCCAGAAGTATGTTACATTTTGAATGCCTAGCAGGACCGGGGAATTGTCAAATTCACACCCTTATCAAGAGAACAGCCCTGGTCTCCATTTACATTTACATTTAAGTCATTTAGCAGACTAAGAGCGACTTACAAATTGGTGCATTCACCTTAAGATATCCAGTGGAAAAACATCCCTATTGCCTCTGATCTGGCAGACTCACTAAACACACATGCTTCATTTGTAAATTATGCCTCAGTGTCTAAGTGTGTCCCTGGCTACTCTAAAGACAAAGAAAAATGGTGCCGTCTGGCTTGCCTAATGTAAGGAATTTGAAAGGTATACTTTTACTTTTGATACTTACTTATATTTTAGCAATTACATTTACTTTTGATACTTAAGTATATTTTAAACCAAATACTTTTACTCAAGTAACTTTAGTATATTACTGGGTGACTTTCACTTTTACTTGAGTCATGTTCTATTAAGTTAACGTTATCTTTACTTTTACTCAAGTATGACAATTGGTACTTTTTCCACCACTGGTGGCTAACGTTAGTTAACGTTACATTACACAAACCACCGACGGATAATCAAAACAGCAGCGAAAAACAAAACGTTTTTTGTTACTCATCTTGCTTCAATGCTTAGCAGTTAAATAATATCATGCTAATATATTCAATTTAGTTTGGTCGCATTTCATTGAGATATATATATATATATATAGTAGACATAACGTAGCTTGCTAGCTTTATATGGACTAGCTAGCTAACGTTAGTTAGCCAACTCCTCTCCCACCAACCCCGCCATCTTGGGCTGATCCGCAGCTATTACTAGTGACTTATTACGTTAAATTAACAAAACAACATATCATTCGAGCAAACCTGACAACAATGACCTGCCAATATATGAGACAGGACACGTACGGTATGCTAACAGCAGCTAACTAAGTATACACTGGCTATTCAGCTACACCGGACAGGACGCTCCTAACTTGGGCCGTGAAAACGTTCATTGTCGCGAGCTGTCCATCGTTGATTGCTGCGCGTGCATAATGTTACAAATTGCCAGGACCACTATTTCAGCACCAAGTGAAGTTGGTGGCATTGGGACGGACATTCGAATTATGATTTCCTGACCAACTTATTGCCTTCCAGTTAGAACCAGTCTTGTTTGTTCAGCTGTCAAAAGTGTGCAGCCACCGGCCAGCAATGCCCCCCAAGAATTAACATAGCCAGCAAGATAAATTATGGTAATAATATTAACTGGCTTGCTACCATGTAATTCCGAAGCCAGGTCTGTGCTATTGTGATATACTATAAGTGCATGACTGGTGATAGACAACATAAAACTATTCAGACTGGAAAGGGCATGATGTAATCTTCACTCACTTGCTAAGTCCGCCTGGCCGCTTGCTAATGGAATGGGATTTTAGTTAAGTTTAGTAAATATCCAGCTTTCAAGAAGGGTTTTGTGAGGTCCCTGGCACTTATTCCAGATGATATGCAGGGATCAAGAGTGCTAGCGGAGACGGGCGAACTGGTCCTATCTGTGACATACCTTTAACAGTAAGGCCTTCGTTCTGGCGCCATCTTCATGAAGCCTCTGAAATCCAAACAGTGAACTGCAAAGTATAGGACAACACAGGCGGTTCCGTATTACTTTGGGGATATATACGTCGTTTTTTAAGAATTGAATGCACGAAAACTCAACACAGAAAAACATATACAAAAGAAGTGCATTGTTAATTCGCGAACCTGTCAATTTTGACCAAGCTTTCTCTCTCCTGCGATGTTAGCTTCGGAAAGTCCTCTTCTATTTCATTCGCTTTTCCCGCCGCCATTTTATTTTCCTCATCACCAGCAGCGCCGAGACTTCGAGCAGTAGCAGAGGCAGCAACGTCGAGCGACACTCCGCACGATTTCATGAAAAAGCAACAGGGAAGCGGCGACAAACTCCACAAAATATAATAAGAACGAAAGAACACCACCTTATCCAGCACTGAAAACGTAGCTTAGCCGAGTGATTGCCAAATCCTCAAGAAAAACAGGACCCGTCCAAAAAAGCCTTCTTCTCGCATGGTTGTACACAAAATACTACATGTATTTAATTGCCAATTAATGCATGGAGTAGAGTTGATGCCGGATTTTACGATATGGCGTTATTTGGTAATATCATAAACTTCCCCCCACAGAACAGCTCAAAGTTGTTGTAATTGTCACACAGGCGAACGCACGCCGCCACCGTAAGAACGCCCTCTCCTCTCCGTAACCAATGAATGTATCTGTGTGGAATCATGTGACTTGATCAGACACACTTTTATAACAAACCATCAACTTCACGCATCTCCTCAGCTTCTTTGGATTGGTTTCCCATGTTGTATTATGATTACTTAACTGTACTTTGAAGTATATTATTGGTTAAGGTATCTGAGTGTTTCTAGTACGAGAGCGGGTACAGGTCAGAAAATTCAGTTGCCAAGGATCACGCTAAAGTGTTGCTATTTGATGGAATTGAGTTATCAGCTTGTTATAACAGTGTAATAAGTGATTTACAAAATTATAGCATGTAATACTTCACTATTAGTATGGCTGTCATAGTTGTATCTCAGTGTCTATTATCACTGTATGTATGGGTTCTGTTCCTATATTTATATCAAACAGATCCCTAATATATAGACTTACACTAAAATGTGTTATACTCATGTATAAACCTCTTATATTAAAGTGTAATATACATTTTTATAAACATACCTATCCTATTCACTATGACTGCTTGATGCTAATAGGTTCACTTTAGTTTACCTTAACTGACAGCAAGCAATCTCTCTGCTGTATAATCAGCCCAAGACTGTCCTCTCCTCAACAACATTCCCCACCAGCCGTTACCTAAAGTGTTTATGCATAGACAAGTATGTCTTCGCAAAATGCCATTGTAGGCAAGATATCTTTAGACATATGCTAATAGCCTGATGCTGCAATACTCATATGGGAGTTGACAAAACATGCCCATCACAACACAACAGGCCTTGGGGAGTTCGGGCTGTTTTCAATGTTCGACTCATATGGCATAAGGTGAAGGTTTGGGTATTGGAGGAAAAGCTGATCTTTGATCCGGTATATGGGGAGTCTTGATCCTGCTGCATGTTGTTCTTGTCTCCTCCAGAAGATATGGCTTCGTCAATCAGACATGATAACTCAGAGCATAGGTCACTTTCCAGTTTGATTGGAATACCCACAACCCCCCTCTGCTGCCACAGATTGGCCGGGCTATAAATCTGTCGTCACTGTCATGGTGGCAGAGATAGATGGCCACCTGTCACTGTGTTGGAACAGGAAGCAGTGAAGTATGAGGGACAAAGGAAGGGGTCAAATCAAACTTCTGGTTTCAATTAAGCATAGTGGTTATCAAACACATAGGCAGCAAGCCCAATATTCATAAGCCTACCAAATCTGCTTATTATTTTACCCAAGATTAAACTCTACATAATTTAGCATTCTAGAAATACTGTAGAAACACAGAGAACTTTTGCACTTGGAGTTTGTCTGATAAAATGTGTCAGTTAAATTGTTTGGCTGCTGAAGAGATGAAACACAGACTCTGGATTTTGGCTTTTAATAAAATTGAAATAATAACCGACCATGCAGTCATAGAATAGGCCTAGTTACATAAAGCTCACCCTTACAGAAAATCACATGATTTCAAGCAAAATTTCTCTTGTGAAAATGTGTTTTTGATCACAACATGTGATCACATTTTCACATGTGTAGTTTAATGTTATCACATGTTGCTTTACATGCTATCACATTAACTTCACATAAGATCACATGTGAAATTCATGTGGTTTTTCCATAAGGGTCAAGAGCTCTCAGGTATTGGAGATGTTGAATTAGTTCAGGTGTCATCCTAAAACATCTCCCAGAATCCCGTTGCATACTACAGACATACCACATACCATACAATAGTACCAAAGGCTATATTATTCATAATTGACTTAGATGATTGTAAATGTGAAATACATACAAATAAACATTAAAACATTCATCAAAGTAATTTAGGCTACAGACATCACTCAGCTATTATACCTAGGGAACCGAACCTGCTCCTCAATCGCAGACTGAAGTAGCCTATTCTGCAGTAGCTTTCACTCTGTGCAGTTGTATAATTTGTATACAAATGGGCACATTTTTGGTTAAAAGTTACATATTAAAAAAAGGTCAATTTTGTTTTGTAAGGAATCCTAAATTCATGACAACTGCATTGAATGATAAACTGCATTGAGACTTTCCAATAAGGTTATTTAAATAAGCATGATATTTTCATAATCAATGCATGAAATTCAAATGTTTGACTGTCTGACAAACTATGCAAACGACGTATCCCATGACCATCCCATCATGCCTGGGACAGCATTTGTCAACATACAAGTCAGCGAACTCCAAAATGGCGGATCGTGAAGAGGGTAAGTGGCCGCACTCAAACGAAAAACTACCGTTATGTTTCGATATTTGGACAAATGATTGCATCTTAAATGTACTTAATCGAGCATTAAATCATATCCAAACGTACTCGCCAAAAAAAACGGTTTGACCTATTCTCTCGGTCTCTCTGATCGCACTCCCTCCATGTATCAACGTCATAGGTTCTATGAAGATGATTATGATTGGCTAGTGGCTACAATAACGCTGTGCTATTTTACATTTTAGAATTGTATTTCCCCACATACGCGGATTGATTCTTATGTCCAAATACGTCTAGAAATGGCAAATTCTATCCTCTCTTCCTCTGACATGATTTACGTTCGGCTACTTTTTTGTAGACTGCCTCTTACGAAAACGAAACAGAATTGGCAATGGCATATGGTCAAATTAACCACATTTCTGATAAGGATGACACAAAAATACTTGTACAGCTGCTAATTATTCTCCCCTTCTACATCAAGCTCTATTTTGTTTGTCTCCCAAGACCCAGAGAATGAAGACGACACATGTGAGGTGATCTACCTGACAGAATATGCCAGACGTCAACAATGGTGGGGCCGCCTATTTGGTGGGAACAATTCGGGTCCTATGTCTGAGAAGTTTTCGGTGGCCACACAAATAGCACTGGGGGGAGTGAGTGGCTGGTAAGTCCTGCAGGCCAGGCCCTGCCAGGGTTTATTGATTATACTAAGCATCTTCAGAACTGTTCTTTAATATCATGTGATTTCTCTCACACGTTATTCAATGCTACTGTGCTTTCTGTATGGTCAAAATACAAAGGCATCTTCTGTAGATGATGCTTTTTTCCATGTATAGTGCAGAGCACTTTATGGGGCATATGGTGTCATTTGAGTTTTGCATTGTCTCTCACTGGCAGGTGTGCAGGATATATTTTCCAGAAGGTGGGGAAGATTGCAGCCACCGCTGTGGGTGGAGGATTCCTGTTATTGCAGGTAAGGAACTCACCACAAGGTTTTGATTTATAGTATAAAAGTCTAAATGAGTTCTGTCAGCTGGCCACCCACTGCAAAGAAGAGCTTGGACTTGGATGTAGCAATGAATAGCACATCTGAATGTTTCATAAACACATTTCATAGGAGTGTCTGAATATCATTATTAGCCACAATACTTATTGACATGGATTACAGTACATTATGTTTTTGTTCTGGGTCTTTGTCGTCCCGAAAATAAAAACGTTCTATTCCAATTCTAATCTCCAGATAGCCAACCACAGTGGCTATGTGCAGGTGGACTGGAAGAGAGTGGAGAAGGATGTCAACAAAGCCAAGAGACACCTGAAGAAGAATGCCGACAGGGCTGTACCAGAGTTTAACTCACTTATTGACCAGGTAGCCCACTGTAGCTGGTAAACATAACATGTCTAACATTTAATAATGCAGTATTTTATTCATCCTACAAGGGGCAAAGCAATGTGAATTTAACTACACCTATCAACATAATATTGACTCTGCTTACTTGTACATACTACTAATTCAATTGATGAAATTTGCATATTTATTTGTCTTTCTCTCTTGCAGTCCACAGAGTTTGTGAAGACAAACGTAATCATCACCAGTGGATTCTTCGGAGGCTTCTTGCTTGGACTGGCATCCTAAGATATAAAAATAGAGACCTGTCGTGCCCATCTAAAATGGTGGTGGGAAAAACAAGAACAGATGCACAGCACAATATATCAAAATGAGCCAAAGTGTAATTACACAAACCACAAAAGGGTAGTGCAGTTGTAAATACTCTGTAATGTGTACCTACAGTTACACAATACCTACCCATGTATCTACCATGTAAATGCTAAATGCATGGTTTTAGTGACTTGAAACTGTAACCAAGATTTTCTGCTGCTCCACCGAATAAACAAAACCATGTTTCTAGTCAGACTTTCTAGTCAGTCTGATTCAAGAAAATCGGGCATGACCTAAAAGGAGTGTGGGTCTTGTGGGAAATACTGGTCTACAAAACAGTTAATCAACACTCTGTAAGAGCACACAGGTGTTGTGATTCTGTACATGGGATCTAGTGGTCCTGTCCCGCTCGGATTCATGTATTCATCATATGAAAAGATAGAAACAAACTCATTCAATGGCTTTGAGTGGGTGCTGGAGTTCAAAGTATGTATGTACATGTATGTAAAACGGATAGGAAGACGCCACACACTGCAATCTAAGCTGTATTTATTGAGATCGACCTTGTGGTCCATCAGACTTCCATGCATCCTGTAGAGGAATATGTACAGTATATGTACAGTGTACTGTTGCATTGGTTACAGGTACCACCTTATTGGGCTGTAATTCTGGACCTTATTAATTACATTTGGGTCCAGTTCTTTTCCAGTTCATTTGTTTATATTGTTATTTTTGTCAATAGTCCTACACCGCTAGTATACTCAAGTCATGCAGTGCATCATGTTGCTCAGGAAACTATGCATGACATGTCATTTTCATTGTATGAATTAATACTTCAGTCACATTATATTGAGTGATTTAGGATTACTATGACAATATATTATTTTGTCTTTACAAGCGGTGCAATATTTGCTTAGAGGTAGTGTAGCCTCTTCTCTTTCACAGGAAAGCTATTTACCTTTGTTATTGAATGACAGTGTTGTTGTACTTTGTGTATATATCCTTAATAAAAGACAGTGCAGCAATCATGGTTTTCTTTTTTATTTCAGATGAAAGAATGTCTTTGTCCTTCCTACAGCTATGAATTTAAGGTGCAGTTAATTGCCTGTCCAACTATTTTAGTTAAATTACCTTAATCAGCAAGATTTCGTCTTTCAAATTAGTCACCATTACTATGTCTAGCTTGTGTATTATACATAAAATGTTACAATGTAGCGAAATGTTTCTGTGCGGTAGTACAATTTTCTTAGAATGTTGCAACCCTAGATTCTGACGCTGCACTGTTGCCAGGCAACGCAAGATAACAGCACGCTCCATGGCAACCTCAAACGGGAAGGACGAACGAACTTCTCACGAGTTGGACGGAGGAAAAAGTATATTTATATCCCAATTAATGCCACTATGGCACTGCCGATGCTGCCTGGAAATTCTCTCAACAAAAACGTAAGTTTTGTGCAATGTTTCCTGTTAAATTAGTGGATATATTTTAGATTATTTGGATTATTGACCCCAGTTAGCCTATTTTGTGAATTGAGGCGAATAGAACAACACATAGCGCTTGCTACGCTAGCATGTTCCCTCGCAGCATCTTCCATAGATTGTGCAAGTTCATTGCATTAAAATGCATTCCTGTTTGCTGCAAGAACCTTAAGAAAACACATTGAATATGATGAATTCCTGCTTTTCTGACATTATCCACTAAACTTAAAGGTTAAATAAAAATAAATAAAGCCACAAACCATAATATTTTCTCTGCATATGACTCTAGTCTTTACTTGACTGACTTGTGACATCCTTCCATCCAGTTGGGGAAAGACAAATTCCACAAGTCCCAGCATTTTGACTATTCCAACGGGGTCCGTATGATGGTGGGCTCTGGGAAGCCAGGCATTGGAGGGGAGTTGCTGTTGGGCCAGAAGTCTCAACCAAACTATTCTGTCTTCCCCAATGGAGAGGGCAGTGACACTCCATCATGGGTGGCCTTTGACAAGCAGGTCTGTCATAGAATTTTTTGTGCTTTCCAAATAATCTTTGAAAGGTGCAGTAGATTACAGACACACAGACTGACAGGCAGATAAACAGACTGAGTTGGACAGACTGCTCCATTCTCACCATCCCTCCCTCTCCCTCAGGTGCTGAGCTTCAATGCTTTCTTCCAGGAGGCTGTGCCTCAGAAGCGAGAGGAGAAGTACCGCGTCAGGAAGTGTAAGATCTATTTCTACCTGGAAGACGACACCATCCAGGTGGTAGAGCCTGAATTAAAGAACAGCGGAATACCACAAGGTGAGGTATTTTAACCTAGGTCTTGAGCAGGTAAATTGCTGATTGAGATCTACCTGAATTTCTACCCCCTATTCAAACAGAAACCAGTACCTGCAAAAAGACGGATGATTACAGGAAAAGCCCTCTATGTTAAAGAGGTTTAACTATTACAAAATCTAACATTTTTTTATAATTCTTTCCTATTTTCAGGAACGCTGATTCGTCGGCACCGCATCCCACTGCCCCCTCCAGATGATGAGTGCTTCTACACGGTGCACGACTTCAACATCAACCAGCAGATGGTACTGTACTCACGCACTTTCATGGTCACCGACTGTGACCCCTTCACCAGAAACTTCCTCAGGAAGATGGGGGTACGGCTCAACCCCCCCACCTCCACTCCCCTGGACCCCTACAGCAACCTACGACAAGAGGTGGGATTAGAGAGGAGGGGGAATGAGGGAGGTTGAGAGGGAGGAAGAGAGGGATAACAGAGACGGTGACATTATGGATTAAGTGGTACCATCTTCTGTGTTGAACATAGTGCTTTGCAATTGATCTAATGCCAAGGTGCCGGCCTGAGAAACATGTCACACTGAGCAGAAACTACTCAGACTGATTGATTTACATTGTCCTCTGACAGATCCAGCAGCTCACTGCACAGATGCCACCTGTCAGAAAACAATGACTGACATCTATTTATCGGATATTATCACAATTACATGACTTCTATACATACAGACACAATCTGTAGCTACCAAGCTGTATACTGTAGACTTTATGTATTGATAAAGTATACAGTATTATCAATAATCTGTCTGTGTATCCACAGATGGAGAAGAGTATGAAGCCGCTGCGTCCATACGAGAGGCTGGACACGCTCAAGCAGTTCCTAAACCACGACCGCAATGTGCTGCGGTTCTACTGCCACTGGGACGACTCAGAGAACATGTTTGGGGACCCGCGCGAACTCACCCTGCACTACTTCTTGGCCGATGACACCATAGAGATCAGGGAGGTCATCTACCCCAACTCAGGCCGGGATGCCACCCCAAAGTTTCTGCACCGTAGCAAGCTGCCCAAGGTTAGATGGGAAATGTGTGTACAAAGCAATGTTTCCCAAACTTTTTCACTCGGGTCGTCTTTTCCATAGTTGGGGTGCATCCCGCATGAGGTGTTTTTTGTTGTTGCCATTTTAAAGCAAATTTCCTGCTTTCTACACATTTTGTCATATCCTATGTGTGTTCATGTGATATCTGAGTGACTCAGACATTACAACAAAATCAGTTGGCTACAAAACCAAGCTAAAAAATGTTACCTGACATGGGCTAGTTGATCTGAACATTCCTGACAACTTACTGTATAAATAGCTCTCTAACGTCTGCAATGACAAGAGGAAAACTGCTGATGCACTACCGGATTTAGAAATTGCACCTTTAGCATTCTACTATTACAACTTTCAAGAGTAAGTTGAATGCCCGATTGAGTTTAAAATAAAACATAAAAAATAAAAAAAAGGAATATATATATTTATTTTTATCGTGCCCCACAGTTTGGGAACCATTGCCTTATAGGAGCAGACAGCTTACAGACACTTTCCGCTACCACTCTCTCAGCAGAGCTGACTTGCAGTGTCACACCTGTCATTTGCATAGGGAGTGGCGTGTCACATTTTCTGGCCTATCCAGACAAATAATTGATTTGCTCTGCCTCTGAGCGATGGAACCCAGCCTGGGAGACGGCATAGGAGAGGGGACAGTCTAGTGATATCCTCAGCCGGATTTAGAGCTCTCAACATTAAAAAATACTAAATCAATTTGTAGAATTGAAACACGACCACTTTATTTTGGTCACAGAGGTACGAAATCACTTTGTGCGGAAAGCTGAAGGTGTAACGAGTCTTCAAATATTTGAATGTTGTCTCTGTCGCTCAGAGGACGCTTGGCAGAAAATGCTCTGTCGTCTGTTATATGAAATGGGGTCAAATTTGTAGTCACTTAATACTATAATATTTATTTTACAGTTATAATAAAGGTGAAATCTTATAGTAAATTATTTATAATTTGATTGTTACTCTATTTAGAAAACATGTCAGTCATTTCAAGCCTTATATTCATATAATTTTATATATTTTTATAATATTTGTACTATGTACTTGAGCTTGTGTCCTCAAAAGGGATTAATTTAGAACTATTTCTACCAAAAAGGTGAGTTCCAATCCTTTCTATAACTATGCAGCATTACAAGTTAGTGTTTATGGCCATCCCGTTAAAAATAATTACTTTTGGGTATGTCTATTTAGGCGGAAATCTACATTTTTCCTTAACGTTCAAGAGGAAATTAAAGAAAGGGCAGAAGATGGGAAATCTAAACTGCCATTGTTTCGCTGCTTTGAAGCATTTGTATAAGGGGATTGATATGTTTTGGTTGAAGTATAGTCAAAAGAGGAAAGGTGCCTCTCTTTCTCTTCTGCTTGAATGGCTTCGGCCTCCCTCTCTCACAGAGCTCTCATCCACTCTGACAGGTCTGTAGTCACGTCTAGCCTCCCTGAAGCATCTTTCCTCATCTCTTCTCTAGTCACTGTTCAGACACTAACTCATCGTTCCTTTCCAGTTGTTTTCCTTTTGTAAAATCCAGTGATTGTCATGCTGTTTGTTCGGTTGCCTTTCTATAAATGTCATCCTGAAAGGTTGCATCTGAACCTCCTAGCCAGCTGGACATAACGATTCTCCCCAGATACAAAATAAATCTGTCCCTCAAGACAAATGATGATGATTTGGTCAGTCTGTGTTCTTTCTCTTTCTCCCTGTTATGTTGCTTCCATGACCAAGAACCAGGAGGCAAGTACCAGCCAATCTGTGTGCTGTGGTTATGGTGGTGGTTTGGTATAGTGTGGTTTGGTGTAGTGTGGTTTGGTTTGGTGTAGTGTGGTGTGGTTTGGTGTAGTGTGGTTTGGTTTGGTGTAGTGTGGTGTGGTGTGGTTATGGTGGTGGTTTGGTGTAGTGTGGTTTGGTTTGGTGTAGTGTGGTTTGGTTTGCTGTAGTGTGGTGTGGTTATGGTGGTGGTTTGGTGTAGTGTGGTTTGGTGTAGTTATGGTGGTGGTTTGGTGTAGTGTGGTTTGGTGTAGTGTGGTTTGGTGTAGTGTGGTGTGGTTTGGTGTAGTGTGGTTTGCTGTAGTGTGGTGTGGTTATGGTGGTGGTTTGGTGTAGTGTGGTTTGGTGTAGTGTGGTTTGGTTTGGTGTAGTGTGGTTTGGTGTAGTGTGGTGTGGTTTGGTGTAGTGTGGTGTGGTTGCTGTAGTGTTTGGTGTAGTGTGGTTTGGTGTAGTGCATGTGTATGTGTGTGTGTTTTAGTTGGCATGTGTGTTTCTATACTGTGTAAGTGTGTGTGTGCGTGCGTGCGTGCGTGTGTGTTTCTGACTCCTCTCCGTTGGTGTGTTTTCTCCTCTGTTCTCTCCTGCAGCATGCTCCCAACCCCAAGCGTCAGCCCGGAGATATCACAGACCGCACGGTGCTCAACGTCTTTGGTCCTATGGGCCAGGGAGGACGCTACATCCTGGACAGCCTCAAAGTAGGTGCTGTTGCGGAGTTTTTTTAGAGACAAAAATGGACATATTTGTCCATATTGAATGCTATACGGAAAATAAGCCTAGGGTTTATGTGACTGTAAGGGATGTTGTAGAAACAACAGTTTGTTTCCAAAAGTTTTATCTCTGTGTCTTTGAGTGTACAGGATCAGTTTGATCCAGCATATTTTACTGTAAGAAGGGAGCTTACTCTCAGCTAATGTCTCTCTCTCTCTCTCTCTCTCTCTCTCTCTCTCTCTCTCTCTCTCTCTCTCTCTTTCTCTCTCTCTCTCTCTCTCTCTCTCTCTCAGACAGGTGCGGTCCATGAGCAGTTCTATAAGGACAGTGACCTGACTCTGGGGGGCATAGTCAACGTGTGGGGACGCAGGGTGGTCATCTGTGACTGTGACAACTTCACCAAAGAGTTCTACCGCTCCAAATACGGCATTGGTGAGATACACACACACACACACACACACACACACACACACACACACACACACACACACACACACACACACACACACACACACACACACACACACACACACAATGCCATATCCCACACCCCAAGCCCATCACCTGCGGTTCTGGTGTATAACCACAGGGTGTCAGTATAAGTATAATAGACTGTAAGTTTCACTACCTTGACCAAGTAAACTCAAGTGCCCCTGTTTTGCAACGTTGATGTTATTTTGCTGTTTTCAGTGCCACTGTCAAGTATTTCCCATAATCTTAAAATGTTGTAAATTTACCCTTTGATGCTCTCCATATCCCTAATTCAGATTTTGTCATTCAGATTTAGTGAAGGCTCAATATGTGACCTGTTGGAGATTAAAATAACATCATTATAATCATTTTATTATTATTATTATTACATTTTTTATGCAATTCTCTCCATTGTATCAAAACCATGTGAGCCCTACAATAATCCCTGACAATCAATCAAATTGTGTTTATATACTGTATGAAACACAACATTTACAACATTTGTCACAAAGTGCTTTACAGTAACTAGGCCTGGACCAACAATGGTGGACTTGGGTGATAGAGTGGCATTTGCAGCACTGACATTATAGTAAACAAGGTTTTGGAATTATAGATTTCAGATATATAACATTTTCCAGGTGCTCAGAGTGAGGATAACAGCTCCAGGCCTATCTGTCTCCCTGGCCCTGACCAACACTAGATCCCAGTGATCGCCCCACCGCCGCCAGCCATTTGGCCTCTCTGAGCGAAAAGCTTTCAAATGAAGCCGCTATCAGCATGATTCATGCACTTGTGTTTTCGGCAACATATCTGCCGCTTTGCGCCATCAAAATGGTGTCCACTATCTGTAGATGGGAGGGTTTTGGGGGGGTTCAACCAGTCTGCAGTAACCAAACTCTTGTCTGTGGGCGTTAGACTGCCAGTCCACCCCACCCTACCCTGCCCCCCTCCCCCCTCATGTGTTTCTAGGCTAGGTTAGGTTAGGCTGGCTATGGGGGGTTCCCTGTATTGGTCACAGCCGATCAATGATGGAGAGGCCTGTTGGGGACCTCAGGGGGTCAAAGGTTATATAGGTTACTGTTACCCCTGTTGCCTTCTCTTTCCATCTCTACTCTTTCTCCTTCTTTCTCTTCTCTTCCTTCAACTGTTGTTGTCTCTCTCTATTTATCTATTTATCTGCCCCCACATCTCTCCTTGTCTATATATATATATATTTATACACTACCGGTCAAAAGTTTTAGAACACCAACTCATTCAAGGATTTTTATTTATTTTTACTATTTTCTACATTGTAGAATAATAGTGAAGACATCAAAACTATGAAATAACACATATGGAAACGTGTAGTAACCAAAAAAGTGTTGAGCAAATCAAAATATATTTTATATTTGAGATTCTTCAAAGTAGCCACCCTTTGCCTTGATGACAGTTTTGCACAGTCTTGGCATTCTCTCAACCAGCTTAATGAGGTAGTCACCTGGAATGCATTTGAATTAACAGGTGTGCATTCTTAAAGGTTCATTTGTGGAATTTATTTCCTTCTTAATGCGTTTCAGCCAATCAGTTGTGTTGTGACAAGGTAGGTGTGGTATACAGAAGATAGCCCTATTTGGTAAAAGACCAAATCCATATTATGACAAGAACAGCTCAAATTAGCAAAGAGAAACGACAGTCCATCATTACTTTAAGACATGAAGGTCAGTCAATACGGAAAATGTCAAGAACTTTGAAGTAGCCACCCTATTTCCAACAGTCTTGAAGGAGTTCCCACATATGCTGAACACTTGTTGGCTGCTTTAACTTCACTCAGCGGTCCGCCTCATCCCAAACCATCTCAATTGGGTTGAGGTCGGGTGATTGTGGAGGCCAGGTCATCTGATGCAGCACCATCACTCTCCTTCTTGGTCAAATACCCTTACACAGCCTGGAGGTGTGTTGGGTCATTGTCCTGTTGAAAAACAAATGATTGTCCCACTAAGCGCAAACCAGATGGGACGGCGTATCGCTGTAGAATGCAGTGGTTGCCATGCTGGTTAAGTGTGCCTTGAATTCTAAATAAATCACAGACAGTGTCACCAGAAAGCAACCCCACACCATCACACCTCCTCCTCCATACTTCACGGTGGGAACCACACATGGAGAGATAATCTTTTCACCTACTCTGCGTCTCACAAAGACACGGTGGTTGGAACCAAAAATCTCAAATTTGGACTCATCAGACCAAAGGACAGATTTCCACCGGTCTAATGTCCATTGCTCATGTGTCTTGGCCCAAGCAAGTCTCTTCTTATTATTGTTGTCCTTTAGTAGTGGTTTCTTTGCAGCAATTCGACCATTGAAAGACTGATTCATGCAGTCTCCTCTGAACAGTTGATGTTGAGATGTGTCTGTTACTTGAACTCTGTGAAGCATTTATTTGGGCTGCAATTTCTGAGGTGCAGTTAACTCTAGTGAACTTATCCTCTGCAGCAGAGGTAACTCTGGGTCTTCCTTTCCTGTGGCGGTCCTTATTAGAGCCAGTTTCATCATAGCGCTTGATGGTTTTTGCGACTGCACTTGAAAAAACTTTAAAAGTTCTTGACATTTTCCGGATTGACTGACCTTCATGTCTTAAAGTAATGATGGACTCTCGTTTCTCTTTGCTTATTTGAGTTGTTCTTGTCATAATATGGACTTGGTCTTTTACCAAATAGGGTCATCTTCTGTATACCAACCCTACCTTGTCACAACACAACTGATTGGCTGAAACGCATTAAGAAGGAAAGAAATTCCACAAATTACTTTTCAACAAGGCACACTTGTTAATTGAAATGCATTCCAGGTGACTACATCATGAAGCTGGTTGAGAGAATGCCAAGAGTGTGCAAAGCTGTCATCAAGGCAAACGGTGGCTACTTTGAAGAATATAAAATATAAAACATATTTTGATTTGTTTAACACTTTTTTGGTTACTACATGATTCCATATGTGTTATTTCATAGTTTTGATGTCTTCACTATTATTCTACAATCTAGAAAATAGTACATATAAAGAAAAACCCTTGAATGAGTAGGTGTGTCCAAACTTTTGACTGGTACTGTATATATATATACACTACCGTTCAAAAGTTTGGGGTCACTTAGAAATGTCCTTGTTTTTGAAAGAAAGCAATTTTTTGTCCATTAAAATAACATAAAATTGGTCAGAAATACAGTGCAGAACTTGTTAATGTTGTAAATGACTATTGTAGCTGGAAACGGCTGATTTGTTATGGAATATCTACATAGGCGTACAGAGGCCCACTATCAGCAACCATTACTCCTGTGTTCCAATGGCACGTTGTGTTAGCTAATCCAAGTTGATCATTTTAAAAGGCTAATTGATCATTAGAAAACCCTTTTGCAATTATGTTAACACAGCTTGAAAACTGTTGTTCTGATTTAAAGAAGCAATAAAACTGGCCTTCTTTAGACTAGTTGAGTATCTGGAGCATCAGCATTTGTGGGTTCGATTACAGGCTCAAATGACCAGAAACAAATAACTTTCTTCTGAAACTCGTCAGTCTATTCTTGTTCTGAGAAATGAAGGCTATTCCATGCGAGAAATTGCCAAGAAACTGAAAATCTTGTACAACGCTGTGTACTACTCCCTTCACAGAACAGCACAAACTGTCTTTAACCAGAATAGAAAGAGGAGTGGGAGGCCATGGTGCACAACTGAGCAAGAGGACAAGTACATTAGAGTGTCTAGTTTGAGAAACAGACGCCTCACAAGTCCTCAACTGGCAGCTTCATTAAATAGTACCCGCAAAACACCAGTCTCAACGTCAACAGTGAAGAGGTGACTCCGGAATGCTGGCTTTGTATATATAGTGTATATATATCTCTTTATCCATTTCTTTGTCCTCTCTCTCAGAGGACTTCAGCCCAGTACAGTACAAGGCACCTCTGGCCCCTAAGCCCCCCAGGCCTGTACCTCCCTACAATGGCTTTGGCTCTGAAGAGGACTCACTGTGCTCCTGCCAGGGCTTGCTGCCCAAACCCCCCCAGAAAGACTTCCGCAAGCTCATGGAGAAAGACAGGTGAGAGTCAAGAAAGCACCACTCAGGAGACACTACTTAGGATAGGTCACTACAGTTCAAGTCAAAGCGCCATAAGACATTGTCGTTTGTAACTTACCTCTCATAAGTTTTTCTCTCTTTTTTTACACTTGATACACACATTTTGGATTTGGTATCAAATGTTTTATGAGGTGACAGTACATATCTGTTTTACCATTTAGAAATGAATGTGCTTTATGTATCTAGTCCCCCCATTTGAAGAAGTCAGTATTTTGACAAATTCACTAATAGTGTATTAATATTGTCCAAAGTTTAGTATTTGGTCCCATATTCCTAGCACACAATGATTACATCAAGCTTGTGACTACAAACTTTTTGTAAATAAGAATAGAGGATGCTTCTGAACACTTCTACATTAATGTGGATGCTGCCATGATGATGGACATTCGTGAATAATGATGAGTGAGAAAGATCATACCACACCAAAAAATGCTAACCTCCCCTGTTATTGGTAATGGTGAGAGGTAAGCTTTTTTTCGCTAACTTTCTCACTCATCATAGAGCCAAATTGACAGATTATAAAACCACATTTACATATTCTAGCTTCA
This sequence comes from Salmo trutta, assembly GCF_901001165.1. NCBI lineage: Eukaryota > Metazoa > Chordata > Actinopteri > Salmoniformes > Salmonidae > Salmo > Salmo trutta. Next base: position 33,428,064 of record NC_042976.1, on the reverse strand, counting down.
CTGTCCAAATAAATACAGAGGGGAGTGTATTTTCTTGAAACCTTATACCTATTACGGTGCCTATATAAAGTCTTCAGCCCTTGCTCGATTCTCCCATTTTGTCCTTACAGCCTAAATGGGAGAATTACATTGTAGACACTTGACAGTAATATGTATGCTTCTTAGATGCTGTATCTACTGTAAGTGTCTAGATATATGTTAACTCCTCTCGCTGTGTGTGTGTGTGTGTGTGTGTGTGTGTGTGTGTGTGTGTGTGTGTGTGTGTGTGTGTGTGTGTGTGTGTGTGTGTGTGTGTGTGAGAGAGAGTGGCTGCCTGCTTGTCTGCGTGCGTACGTGTATGCGTGCGTGAGTGTGTGTGTATTTCCCCCTACCAGACAGGGCCTTGAGAGCAACGTGCTGAGGTTTATGGGGAAGATGGTGACTGAAAATCCCATCGACAGAGATAGACTCTTCATAATCTCCTTCTACCTCAGTGACGACACCATCTGTGTGTTCGAACCGCCTCAGAGGAACACCGGTAGGGACCGTTTGGCTAGCTAGGACCAGGCTATCAGTCGACACTTCTAGAATACCCATAAGAGACAAGTAGACATACTAATGAGGATTACTTTACTTTCCCTCCTCCTCCTCTCTTCTGCAGTGAAGGCAAGTGGAAGTGTCTACTTTGACAGGTTGAGATGACTTCTTACACATATTCAAACGTCCCCTTCTGTGCCCCCCCCCCCCCCCAGGTGTGTTGGCGGGTAAGTTCCTTGAGCGTGGCAGAGTGAAGAAGCCTGGTCAGGAGCTGTTTAAGAGTGAGATGTCCCAGTATTTCAGTGCCCAGGACCTGTATGTAGGAGCCAGGATCAACCTCAACAACCAGGGCTTCCAGCTGATCGATGCTGATGAGTACGCCTTCAACTACATGGAGCAACACGCTGAGGAGGTACGATGCACTTTCTCCTCTTCTTTTCTTGTTTCTTCTCTTTTTCTCTCTCCTCTCCTCATCTCAATCCTCTCCTCTCTGTCCAGTTCCCCAGGGCTAACATGGGCTCCATCATCAGTAAGATCCGCTCCATCCCTGAGGACAAACAGAATGAGATTAAACAGTTCCTCACCCTCAGTGACCCTGGAAACACTGGACTGATCCCTTACGAACCCTTCAGGTAGTGCACTCCTCTTTCTTCCTCTTCTCCTCTTCTCTTTTTTTTATCCCTCTCTCCTCGGACCCTGGAAACACTGGACTGATCCCCTACCAACCCTTCATGTAGGACTCCTCTCTTACTCCTCTCTTCTCTCTCTAAACAGCTGTTTACAGTATGGTCCCAATGAATTGATTTGGGTGTTTTCTGATTCAGATCCTCAGATCCAAAACAAGTCCAGATCCAAGGCCAGGAACTAGAGCCCCAGTGCCAAGATTTAGTAGTCATCAAACTATGGTGTTCATAAGCAGTTTATAAGCAGATCCTTGAAGCAAATGTTTCTGGTTGTGTGTGTGTGTGTGTGTGTGTGTGTGTGTGTGTGTGTGTGTGTGTGTGTGTGTGTGTTTGCCAGGGGCCTGCTGGTGGGTCTGGAGTGTGGTCTGTCGGAGCACGAGGTGATGATGCTCGGTCGTTGTTTCTGTGAGCGCCAGCAGCCCGAGGCAGAGGTGGGCCTCATGCTGGCTGTGGCTCAGGACCACCTACGCAAGAAACACTTTGAGAGCTTCTCCGACATGACCAGAGCCTTCACACACGAGGACCGACACAGGTAGGGAGTCATACACACACTCAAGCACAGACATACAGGAACGCGGACACGCAGGTACACACACGTATACACAATTGGGGAGTAACGGATCACATGTTTACAGACACTATAGAAAAACTAGATGATTACTTCTAGGATTACTTTTAAATTCAGAAAGGATGTTTGCGTGACTGTTTTCTGACACCTTTCTGTTTTCTCAAGTGCATTCAAATCAGCATAGAAAAAAGGGCAATTTTAAGTTTGTTCTGCTTGAGCAAGTCTGACCACAAATCAGAGACCACTATGATGAACCACCAGGAGCAGGAATAGGCTTTTGTAGGCTACAGTCAAAGCTATGTTTTCCAATGGTTCAACTGCTGTCGGCATCCAAAGATTATCCAACTTGAATAAACGCTTGGCGGTAAGGATGACAGCAGTGGTGTAGTCTACAGCGATACGGATATAACTTATTATTGATATCTACATAGCGCATTGATGTGAATCACATTGCTGCTCTCTCATTTACTATTTGCGCCTTACGGATTGTGGTTGTTGTGGATGGATCTTCACAGATGTGTATTTTATCCCAATAGTGGTTGAATTGAAGAAGTTTAAACTGCCTATTAATCATTGTTTTTGTGACCAGTGGATAGCCAGTGAAAAATGCATTCTTGCTGCAGTGCGGTTCCCAGCTATATGGAAGAAAAGTTCAAGGGAGTTCCTCCCTTCTAAACTCCCTCGTGTTGTGCTCCATACTGTCAAAAACTACTTTCATTTAAGAAGACCACGATTAGGGCTTTTATTGATCAATCTAATTAGTGCTGATTCAGAAATAATTATTCCATAGGCCTACCACCAAGATCTGCACATGCTCAAACTTGCACACTTTTGATAGACTTAAACAGATGCAAATTACACTACCTGACCAAAAGTATGTGGACACCTGCTCATCAAACATCTCGTTCCAAAATCCATGAATATGGAGTTGGTCCCCCCTTTGCTCCTATAACAGCCTCCAGTTTTCTGGGAAGGCTTTCCACTAGATGTTGGAACACTGCTGTGGGGACTTCCATTCAGCCACGAGCATTAGTGAGGTTGGGCACGGATTTTGGGCGATTAGGCCTGGATCGCAGCCAAAGTGTTCGATGGGGTTGAGGTCAGTGCTCTTTGCAGGCCAGTCAAGTTTTTCCTCAGTGATCTCGACAAACCATTTTTGTATGGACCTCGCTTTGTGTACGGGGGCATTAAATGTGAAGCGCTCCAAAAACACTTGATTTCGCATGTGAAATGTCACTGTGATTATTATTATCTGACCCTGCTGGTCATCTATGAACGTTTGAACATCTTGGCCATGTTCTGTTATAATCTTCACCCGGCACAGCCAGAAGAGGACTGGCCACTCCTCGGAGCCTGGTTCCTCTCTAGGTTTCTCACTAGGTTCTGGCCTTTCTAGGGATTCTTTCCTAGCCACTGTGCATTGCTTGCTGTTTTAGGTTTTAGGCTGGGTTTCTGTACAGCATTTTGTGACATCGGCTGATGTAAAAAGGGCTTTATAAATACATTTGATTGATGGAAGTGTTCCAAAAACACCTTTTCACATTATTTCACATGTGAAATGTCACATTTGAAGTGTTCCAAAAACACGTTTCCAAATGTGAAATGTTACATGTGAAGTGTTCCAAAACCAAGTTTTCACATGATTTCACGTGTAATATCACGATAAGATTTCCAAAAACAAGTTTTCAAATGTAAAATGTTACATGTGAATTGTTCCCCAAAAACATTTTCACCTGTGAAATGTTCCAAAAACACATGTTTTCACATGATATCACGTGAAATTTCACATTCAACGTGTGAAATCATGGGATTTTCCACATGTGAAATCATGTAACATGAAATTACACTGGTAGCAATTGCTGTTTGTTTTGTGGGAAATATTTGTCATTGTGCTGTACATTTCTACAGTAATACGATACTGTGTTGGTGTTTTGCTATAAACAGTGCCTTCAGAAAGTATTCAGACCCCTTGACGTTTTCCACATTTTGTTAGGTTACAGCTTTATTCTAAAATGGATTAAAAAAATATATATCCTCATCAATCTACAGACATCACCCCATAATGACAAAGCAAAAACAGTTTTTTTGACATTTTTGCTAATTTATAAAAAAATAAACAACTGAAATTTCACATTTACATAAGTATTCAGACCTTTTACTCAGTACTTTGTTGAAGCACCTTTGGCAGCGATTACAGCCTTTGAGTCTTCTTGGGTATGACTCTACAAGTTTGGCACACCTGTATTTGGGGAGTTTCTTCCATTTTTCTCTGCAGATCCTCTCAAGCTCTGTCAGGTTGGATGGGGAGCGTTGCTGCACAGCTATTTTCAGGTCTTTCCAGAGATGTTCAATCGGGTTCAAGTCCGGGCTCTGGCTGGGCCACTCAAGGACATTCAGAGACTTGTTCCGAAGCCATTCCTGCATTGTCTTGGCTGTGTGCTTAGGGTCGTTGTCCTCCTGGAAGGTGACCCTTCACTCTGTCTGAGGTCCTGAGCGCTCAGGAGCAGGTTTTCACCAAGGATCTCTCTGTACTTTGCTCCATTCATCTTTAGGTGCCTTTTGGCAAACTCCAAGCAGGCTGTCATGTGCCTTTTATTGAGGAGTGGCTTCCGTCTGGCCACTACCATAAAGGCCTGATTGGTGGAGTGCTGCAGAGATGATTGTCCTTCAGGAAGGTTCTCCCATCTCCATAGAGGAACTCTAGAGCTCTGTCAGAGTGGCCATCAGGTTCTTGGTCACCTCCCTGACCAAGGCCCTTCTCCCCCGATTGCTCAGTTTGGCGAGGCGGCCAGCTTTAGGAAGAGTTTTGGTGGTTACAAACTTCTTTCATTTAAAAATGATGGAGGCCACTGTGTTCTTGGGGACCTTCAATGCTGCAGACATTTTTTGGATCTGTACTTCGACACAGTCCTGTCTCGGAGCTCTATAGACAATTCCTTCGACCTCATGGCTTGGTTTTTGCTCTGACTTGCACTGTCAACTGTGGGACCTTATATAGAAAGGTGTGTTCCTTTCCAAATCATGTCCAATCAATTGAATTTACCACAGGTGGACTCCAATCAAGTTGTAGAAACATCTCAAGGATGATCAATGGAAACAGGATGCACCTGAGATTAATTTCTAGTTTCATAGCGAAGGGTCTGAATACTTATGTAAATAAGGTATTTGTGTTTTTGTGTTTAATACATTTGCAAAAAATCTAAAAACCTGTTTTTGCTTTGTCATTATGGGGTATTGTGTGTAGATTGATGAGGATAAACATTTTTTAATCAATTTTATAATAAGGCTGTAACGTAACAAAATTTGAAGAAAGTCAATGGATCTGAATACTTTCCGAAGGCACTGTAAATACTGTCAATCGCAATGCACTTGGGGGTACGCTACTTGTTGGCCTGTCCTGCAATTCAACTTGGCATGCCTCACTTGCAATTACATTTAAACTTATAGGATACTTTAGATGCACTTATTATTTAATAGTAAGTTACCGGCTACTGGGTTACGGTGAAAATAGTGGAAACAACTTTTAATGTAATTTCTAACTCTATTTTGTCAGTAAATATACAACAACGAACTGTATTCAGAAATTCCAATTATAATTCCAATTATGTTCAATGCTGTAAAATCAGGAATTTGGTTTACTTTCTGAATTGACTGGAACTTAAATGGAATTGACCTCGACATTGGTTAGCACACTTGGGACGCAGCCACACTTGGGATTTGAACTCACGACTTCTTAGATGACAGCAACCTGAATTTCTTGCTTTGTCAACAGGTCTGTGACAATGACAGCGATCGCCCACAGATTTATTGGCAAGAAAACATTCCTCCACTTTGCTAAAAGTTGCCCGGAATCAAGTCAATAATTGTGTGATTATCCAACAACACCAAAGAAAAAAGTAGCAGTGTTCAGGGATACTTGACACAAAAAAAAAATATTTGACTAGGCAAGTCAGGTAAGAACAAATTCTTATTTACAATGACGGCCTACCCCAGACGACACTAGGCCAGTTGTGCGCCGCCCTATGGGACTCCCAATCACGGCCAGATGTGATTCAGACTGGATTCGAACCAGGGACTGTAGTGATGCCTCTTGCACTGAGATGCAGTGCCTTAGACCGCTGCGCCACTTGGGAGCAAAAGGCCTAGATTTAAGCATAAACACGCAATAGCCGACACCTGCATAGCTGGTCTTTTGGCAGTGTTGGAGCTATGGCTACGTTACGGTACCGTGTTGTTCCCTGGTGTACAAAATGGTCAAGGGTACAGAGGTAGGCCTTCCCTGTGGCTCAGTTGGTAGAGCATGGTGTTTGAAACGCCAGCATGGTGTGTGCAACGCCAGGGTTGTGGGTTTGATTCCCACGGGGGGCCAGTACAAAAAAAAAAAATGTATGAAATGTATGCATTCACTACTGTAAGTCGCTCTGGATAAGAGCGTCTGCTAAATGACTAAAATGTAAATGTGATGTACAAATAGGAACTCGCATGGAACTAGTCGGTACCTTTTAGAGTACATGTGCAGATAATCTAGTATAATGACTGTAAATATGACTGTAAATATTACAATAACTTACTAAATAGTAGTTTACAGGTAAGAAATTCCAAATTCACACAAGTTCACACAAGTTGCCAGGTCGCAGTTGTAAATGAGAACTTGTTCTCAACTGGCCTACCTGGTTAAATAAAGGTGAAAATAAATAAATAATAATAAATAACTGGAAAATGCACAATAAACTCTTTGCAGTGCAGCTCATTACTGACACGTTCTCTTACAAAGTTTGCAACATTGATGCACTCCCAACCATGAGGTTGCAAGTTCAAATCCCTAAAGAATGAATGTGTATTCCACGATGTTGTTGAGCACTGCTAGTTTTATGTTGGTGGAGATAATTGGACAGTTATTTACTTGATTCTGGACAGCTTTAAGCAAAGTGCAGAAACGCATTCTTGCCAATAAGTCTGTGGCCTATATCTCTTTCATGCTCACAGATCTGGTGGTGTAGCTGCACTGTAGCAGGATATTTCAGGTTATTAGCAACCGAGAGGGTATGAGTTTAAATCCCATTTATGGGATCCCAATTGTGGTCACAGTACAATATTTTACAGTAATTGAAATAAGAATACAGTAGTATACTGTCATTTAGAAATATCACCAAGTTTTTATATAAATTTAGTTCATTTTTTCTGCAACTTTAGGCAAACCGCAGAAGTGTTGTATTCTTGCCAATAAATATATACCTGATTTCCATATTGTCCACATTATGCAAACAGCATCATATTAATTTTGCTGTAAAATTCTGCTGTAAAAATACAGTATCATATTCATGGTATCACATGTTTCACATGAACTCGTGTTTTCATATCTGCTCACATGTTGTCATGTGTAGTTCCATAGTATCACATGTTGAAATTTAGCCTCCCCACGTTGTCACATTTATTTCACATGAGATTGTGTTTTAACGTGCTCACGTTATCACATGTTGCTTCACCTGTCACATGTTATCACATTAACTTCACATTAAATCACATTATCAACATGAGATTACACAAGAAGAACGCTAACCTCCCCTGTTATTGTAATGGTGAGAGGTTAGCATGTTTTGGAGGTATGATATTTGTGCTTCTGGGACTTTCTCACTCATCATTATTTACGATTCATTCAGGATTATCCGTAATCACGGTAGCATCCACTTTAACTATAAGTGTTTAGAAGCATATTCTATTTTTATTTACAATAAAAGTGACTCCAAAATGACACTATACATTATTTACCATTCATTTCTATTGGGCGCAAAATAATCTGAAACACAACCAAAACAAACAGCAAATGCATCCAACAAGTTGTAAAGTCACAAGCTTGATGTCGTCATTGTGTGATAGGAATATGGGACCAAATACTAAAGTTTAAAAGTGAATGTACAAAAAGTTTACCTCATATAGATGAAAATTCCCTCAAATTAAAGCTGACAGTCTGCACTTTAACCTCATAGTCATTGTATAATTTCAAATCCAAAGTGCTGGAATACAAAAAATGTGTCACTGTCTCAATACTTTTGGAGCTCACTGTACATGTATGAGGGTGCACACACACTTTCACACACACACTTTTCACACACACACTTCTGTCTCACACACACACACACACACACACAGTTCTTCCACACCAATCTCGACAAACCGTTTCTGTATGTACCTCGTTTTGTGCATGGGGGCATTGTAATGCTGAAACAGGAAAGGGCCTTCCCCAAACTGTTGCCACAAATTTGGAAGCACAGAATCGTCTAGAATGTCATTGTATGCTGTAGCATTAAGATTTCCCTCCACTGGAACTAAGGGACGTATCCCGAACCATGAAAAACAGCCCCAGACCATTATTCCTCCTCCACCAAACTTTAAAGTTGGCATTATGCATTTGGGTAGGTAGCGTTTCCTGGCATCTGCAAAATCCAGATTCGTCCGTCGGACTACCAGATGCTGCGTGATTCATCACTCCAGAGAACTCGTTTCTACTGCTCCAGAGTCCAATGGCAGTGAGCTTTACACCACTCCAGCCGACGCTTGGCATTGCGCATGGTGATCTTAGGCTTGTGTGCTGCTGTCGGCCATGGAAACCCATTTAATGAAGCTCCCGACGCTCCAAAGGCAGTTTGGAACTCGGTAATGAGTGTTACAACCGAGGGACAAGACGATTTTTACGCGTTGCGCGCTCCATCACTCACCGGTCCCATTCTGTGAGCTTGTGTGGCCTACCACTTCGCAGCTGAGCCATTGTTGCTCCTAGACATTTCCACCTCCCAATAACAGCACTTCCAGTTGACCGGGTCAGCTCTAGCAGGGCTGAAATTTGACAAACTGACTTTTTGGAAATGTGACATCCTATGATAGTGCCACATTGAAAGTCACTGAGCGCTTCAGTAAGGCCATTCTACTACCAATGTTTGTCAATGGAGATTGCATGGCTGTGTGCTCGATTTTATACACTTGTCAGCAACGGATGTGGCTGAAATAGCCAAATCCACTAATTTGAAGGGGTGTCCACAAACTTTTGTATATATAGTGTATATACCCCATACCCACATACACAGAGCCACACAGGCAGGTACCGTCACGGCCCGCCATCAATCAGTTGGCCAGCGGCCCCAGATCCTTAGCTGCTTGAGTAGCAGCAATTAGTTCCAGCAGTGTGTGAGTGGAGCATTGGAACCAGATGATCCCCACAGACCTGCATATTATGTAGCAGTTACACACACACACACACACACACACACACACACACACACACACACACACACACACACACACACACACACACACACACACACACACACACACACACACACACACACACACACAGTAGAACTGTGGCATAAAGGAAATTGATAGCTAGCTACGCCACAGGGTCAATCAGCATAGCTTGTTTATGTGGCCATGTAGTTACCCTGGGTTAGTTTCAGATTTGTCTAAAATGTCCTCCCTATCCAATGCCCCTATAATGAAGACGGTATGTCATAATGTCAAGGACTGGCTCCAGACTACTCAAAAACACAGGGAAAACAAATGTGGCCTCTCACACACACACACACGCACATGCATGCACGTGCGCGCACACACACACACACACACACACACACACTCAAGCCTTTCATCAATGATGATTTCTCATATGTGCTTGCCTAATATTTGTGCTCGTCTGGTCCCCCCTGCCTAATATCTGTGCTCGTCCGGTCTGGTCTGTGTATCCAGGACTGGTCATCTCTCCACCAAGGAGGCCAGGACCATCTGTAAGGCCTTCCAGCTGCCACTGGCTGAGGACCTGTTGAGGGCCCTCCTCAAGAAGTAAGAAATTAGATCATAAAGAAAGAGGAGTAGCAATGGGAGTGGAAGTGTGCTTATACAACAGTTCGTCTTTGAGAGTCCTGTGGTGTGTCCAGGTTTGATGCAGGCTCTGAGGAGATGGACTACCATGCCTTTCTGGCAGGGATCAACTGGAGAGAGAACCCTGCTCCCCCTGTCCTGCCTGACGACGCCCTGAAGGTGAGAGACTCAGTGGGTCATTTAGCATGAGAGAGATTTAGCATTTAGCACAGAGCCAGCTAAGAAGATCCATCTGCACTTTTTATTGTTTATTTCACTTTATCCATTTCACTTGCTTTGGCAATGTAAACATATTTTTTCCCATGCCAATAATGCCTCTTGAATTGAGAGATAGAGAGAGAGAGAGCACTGTTTGTGAATCAGTCTCTTCGCACGTGTGTACATGCCCGTGAGCTTGCATGTGCGTGTGTGTGTGAGAGCCTGTGCGTCTGTATTGTCTCTGTCATTCTCTCTTCATTCTCTAGCAGTGTACTATCACTGGTTCCCAGCTCTTCTCTTCCACATGCAGTCCAAAGCACAAACTAGTCAGGGATCCTCTGGTGGGGTAAACAGCCTTTCTAAACCTTCTCCACAGACCCACGTGAGAGGAGTGACAATGGCTGCCGTGACTTTGCATCTTCATGTCCTCACATTTCTTTCTCACTGTGATGACATCAGAAGAGTTGCCTATGTCTGCTTGAGGACTTGCTTTGTGTTGATTGTCCCAACATCCAGGCTCTGTTATGTTCCTGATTGTCTTCTGCTGATGCCTGGCATTTACCTGTATCCACCTGGGACTCTTGTCTCTGTGGAGCTAACACACTGTTTGAACAATAATGCACATACTTTTTGTATCACTAACATTGCACTATTTTAAAGCCAATGCTGTCATGTTTTGTGAATGTATTTGGCGTGCATAACCCATGTCTACCTCTACATTCATGGATGTTACTAGTGTGCCAGGGATTTCATTTTGTACATCTAACCTTTGTTTAACCAAGCAAGTCAACTGTCATCCTCAATGAGGGCCTAGTCCAGTGTCTTGTCTTGGGCCCTTTGTCTTGCTGTTGTTGAATTGAATCAACTATTGGTTGTCCACAGTTTAACGTGGACTGGAGCAGGGAAGCCAGAGGCCCAGAGGTGAAGAGCATCAACTACTCTGTCCTTCTGGAAGACGTGTTCGGTAGTGTCAACACCAACCCAACACTCTAACCAACCCGACACTCTAACCAACCCGACGCTCTAACCAACCCGACACTCTAACCAACCCAACACTCTAACCAACCCGACACTCTAACCAACCCGACACTCTAACCAACCCGACACTCTAACCAACCCGACATTCTAACCAACCCGACACTCTAACCAACCCTACACTCTAACCAACCGACACTCTAACCAACCCGACATTCTAACCAACCCAACACTCTAACCAACCCTACACTCTAACCAACCCGACACTCTAACCAACCCGACACTCTAACCAACCCGACACTCTAACCAACCCTACACTCTAACCAACCCGACACTCTAACCAACCCGACATTCTAACCAACCCGACACTCTAACCAACCCGACACTCTAACCAACCCTACACTCTAACCAACCCGACCCTCTAACCAACCCGACACTCTAACCAACCCGACACTCTAACCAACCCGACACTCTAACCAACCCGACACTCTAACCAACCCAACACTCTAACCAACCCGACACTCTAACCAACCCAACACTCTAACCAACCCTACACTCTAACCAACCCAACACTCTAACCAACCCGACACTCTAACCAACCCAACACTCTAACCAACCCAACACTCTAACCAACCCAACACTCTAACCAACCCAACACTCTAACCAACCCAACACTCTAACCAACCCAACACTCTAACCAACCCGACACTCTAACCAACCCAACCCAACACTAACCAACCCAACACTCTAACCAACCCGACACTCTAACCAACCCGACACTCTAACCAACCCAACACTCTAACCAACCCGACACTCTAACCAACCCGACACTCTAACCAACCCGACATTCTAACCAACCCGACACTCTAACCAACCCTACACTCTAACCAACCGACACTCTAACCAACCCGACATTCTAACCAACCCAACACTCTAACCAACCCTACACTCTAACCAACCCGACACTCTAACCAACCCGACACTCTAACCAACCCGACACTCTAACCAACCCGACACTCTAACCAACCCTACACTCTAACCAACCCTACACTCTAACCAACCCGACACTCTAACCAACCCGACATTCTAACCAACCCGACACTCTAACCAACCCGACACTCTAACCAACCCTACACTCTAACCAACCCAACCCTCTAACCAACCCGACACTCTAACCAACTCGACACTCTAACCCACCCGACACTCTAACCAACCCGACACTCTAACCAACCCGACACTCTAACCAACCCTACACTCTAACCAACCCTACACTCTAACCAACCCGACACTCTAACCAACCCGACATTCTAACCAACCCGACACTCTAACCAACCCGACACTCTAACCAACCCTACACTCTAACCAACCCGACCCTCTAACCAACCCGACACTCTAACCAACCCGACACTCTAACCAACCCGACACTCTAACCAACCCTACACTCTAACCAACCCGACACTCTAACCAACCCGACACTCTAACCAACCCAACACTCTAACCAACCCGACACTCTAACCAACCCGACACTCTAACCAACCCAACACTCTAACCAACCCTACACTCTAACCAACCCAACACTCTAACCAACCCGACACTCTAACCAACCCAACACTCTAACCAACCCAACACTCTAACCAACCCAACACTAACCAACCCAACACTCTAACCAACCCAACACTCTAACCAACCCAACACTCTAACCAACCCGACACTCTAACCAACCCAACCCAACACTAACCAACCCAACACTCTAACCAACCCGACACTCTAACCAACACAACCCAACACTAACCAACCCAACACTCTAACCAACCCAACACTCTAACCAACCCGACACTCTAACCAACCCAACACTAACCAACCCAACACTCTAACCAACCCAACACTCTAACCAACCCAACACAAGGACAGAGAGATAGAAAGGAGTACCGCCAGATCATCATCCTATGAACTCAATCACCTCGCTGCTCTCTGTGTATATTTTCCACTTTCAATTAAAGAACATGGATTACATTTGCAACCAAACGTCTGTGTTTTTACATGTGTGGGAAATGGTGTGTACACTTGAATTGTGTTATGTGCAAAACAAAGACCCTTAAAAACAGTATACTGTGTGTGCGTGTGTGCACGTGCGTGTGTGTGCGCGTGCGTGCACGTTTTACTATACTTGTGAGTACCAGAAGTCCTCATAAGAATAGTAAACCAACAAAAATTCTGAGAAGTGAGGAAATTTTGCCAGAACTCACTTGTAAAAAGGCTATTTTAGGTTTAGGGGTTAGGGTTAGAATTATGGTTAAGGTTAGTGATTAGGTTTAGGAGTTAGGGTTAGGTTAGGGGTTAGAGAAAATTGAATTTTGAATGGGAATCAATTGGTCACCAAAAAGTCCTCACAAAGTATAGTAAGACATAGAGTTTGTGTGTGTTAGGGAGAGGGCCTCAGAGACACTGTAAAAGATACGAGGCGTTAAACCAGAAGCGTATTTCATCCGCAGGCAGACAGGCACACGCATTCATTATGATTACACTGGATCCTCTGTATCCCCTCTAACGCGCTGAGTTGATAAGAGGGGAAATGGCCTGAGAAGGGATCCACCATGCTTAGGTTAAGCTTCTGACAGAGCAGAGGCATCCACACTTAGCCTACAACCAAGAAGGCTACAGTGCCTTTAGAAAGTATTCATGTTGTGTCACTGGCCTACACACAATACCCCATAATGTCAAAGTGGAATTATGTTTTTAGATTTGTTTTTTAATGAATCAAAAGTTAAAAGCTGAAATGTCTTGAGTCAATAAGTGTTCAGCCTCTTTGTTATGGCAAGACTAAATCAATTCAGGAGTAAACATGTGCTTAACAAGTCATAACAAGTCACATAATGAGTTGCATGGACTCACTCTGTGTAATAACAGTGTTTAACATTTATGAATGACTTCCTCATCTCTGTACCCCACACGTACAATACGGTCTCTCAGTCAAGCAGTAAATTTCAAACAGATTTAACCACAAAGACCAACGGATTTTCAATGCTTCACAAAGGGCAACTATTGGTAGATGGGTAAAAATTAAAAGCAGACACTGAATATCCCTTTGAGCAGAGTGAATGTATTAATTACACTGTGGATGTTATATCAATACACCCAGTCACTACAAAGATGCATGCAATCTTCCTAACTTATTTGTCGGAGTGGAGGTAACCGCTCAGAGATTTTACCATGAGGCCAATTGTGACTTTAAAAAAGTTTCAGAGTTTAATGGCTGTGATAGGAGAAAACTGAGGATGGATCAACATTGTAGTTACTGCACAATACTAACCTAAATGACAGAGTGAAACAAAGGAAGTCTGTACAGAATAAAAATATTCCAAAACATCCTGTTTGCAATAAGGCACTAAAGTAAAATTGCAAACAAATGTGGCAAAGAAATTAACTTTATGTCCTGAATACAAAGCTTTATGTTTGGGGCAAAATCAACACATCACTGAGTACATTTTTTGTCACTCTTATCCAGAGCGACTACATACATTTCATAAAAAAAATTCTCCGTACTGGTCCCCCATGGGAATCAAACCCACAACCCTGGTGTTGCAAACAGCATGCTCTACCAACTGAGCCACACGGGACTAGAGTACCACTCTTCATATTTTCAAGCATGGTGGTGGCTGCATCATGTTATGGGTATGCTTGTCATCGGCAAGGACTAGGAATGTTTTTTAGGATAAAAAGAAACAGAATAGAGCTAAGTGTAACCGGTGTGAAATGGCTAGCTAGTTAGCGGGTTGCGCGCTAATAGCTTTTCAATCGGTGACGTCACTGACTATAAGACCTTGAAGTAGTTGTTTCCCTTGCTCTGCAAGCGCTGCGGCTTCTGTGGAGCGATAGGTAAATGTGGGAGGCACTTGTTGATGTGTTCCCTGGTTCGAGCCCAGGTTGGGGTGAGGAGTGGGACAGAAGCAATGCTGTTACATAAGCACAGGCAAAATATACACCAGGGTTACTTACCAAGATGACATTGAGTGGCCTAGTTACAGTTTTGACTTAAATCGGCTTGAAAATCTATGGCAAGACTTGAAAATGGCTATCTATCTATCAATCAATCAATCTAATTTATTTATAAAGCCCTTCTTACATCAGCTGATGTCACAAAGTGCTGTACAGAAACCCAGCCTAAAACCCCAAACAGCAAGCAATGCAGGTGTAGAAGCACTGTGGCTAGGAAAAACTCCCCGAACCTAGGAAGAAACCTAGAGAGGAACCAGGCTATGAAGGGTGGCCAGTCCTCTTCTGGCTGTGCCGGGTGGAGATTATAACGGAACATGGCCAAGATGTTCAAATGTTCACAGATGACCAGCAGGGTCAAATAATAATAATCACAGTGGTTGTAGAGGGTGCAACAGGTCAGCACCTCAGGAGTTAATGTCAGTTGGCTTTTCATAGCCGATCATTCAGAGTATCTCTACCGCTCCTGCTGTCTCTAGAGAGTTGAAAACAGCAGGTCTGGGACAGGTAGCACGTCCTGTGAACAGGTCAGGGTACCATAGTCGCAGGCAGAACAGTTGAAACTGGAGCAGCAGCACCCAAGTGGACTGGGGACAGCAAGGAGTCATCAGGCCAGGTAGTCCTGAGGCATGGTCCTAGGGCTCAGGTCCTCCGAGAGAGAGAAAGAAAGAGAGAAAGAAAGAGAGAGAGAGAGAAAAAGAGAGAGGGAATTAGAGAGCATACTTAAATTCACACAGGACACCGGATAAGACAGGAGAAATACTCCAGATATAACAGACTGACCCTAGCCCCCCGACACATAAACTATTGCACCATAAATACTGGAGGCTGAGACAGGAAGGGTCGGGAGACACTGTGCCCCCGTCCGACGATACCCCCGGCAGGGCGAAACAGGCAGGATATAACCCCACCCACTTTGCCAAAGCACAGCCCCCACACCACTAGAGGGATATCTCCAACCACCAACTTACCATCCTGAGAAAAGGCCGAGTATAGCCCACAAAGATCTCCCCCACGGCACAACCCAAGGAGGGGAGCCAACCCGGACAGAAATATCACGTCAGTGACTCAACCCACTCAAGTGACGCAACCCTCCCATGGACGGCATGGAAGAACACCAGTAAGCCAGTGACTCAGCCCCTGTAATAGGGTTTGAGGCAGAGAATCCCAGTGGAGAGAGGGGAACCGGCCAGGCAGAGACAGCAAGGGCGGTTCGTTGCTCCAGTGCCTTTAATAATGTGCAAATATTGTACAATCCAGGTGTGCAAAGCTCTTAGAGACTTACCCAGAAAGACTCACAGCTGTAATTGCTGCCAAAGGTGATTGTATTGACTCAGGGGTGTGAATACTTATGTAAATGAGATATTTTTGTATTTCATTTTCAATAAATGTGCAAGCTTTATGGGGTATTGTGTGTAGATGGATAAGAAGGAAAAAAAATGGAATTCAGGCTGTAACAACAAAATGTGGAATAATTCAAGGGGCATTAATATTTTCTGAAGGCCCTGTATAGCCCTACTGACTGTACCATTCTCTAACCTTCTCCCCAAAGTGTTTCTTTCACACCCGCGCATGGATTTAAAAGTGTTGGGTTGTTGTAACCATGGCTGAGGTTTTCTGGATTTTCCACCATATTTCTCATACCTGTCCACCCTTACGGAAAAAGCACATGAATTTCACATGTGATCATGTGATCTTATGTGAAGTTAATGTGATAACATGTTGAAACATGTAAAAACAACATGTCATAACATGAAACTGCACATGTGAAAAAATTGGAGCATGTGAAAACATGATCTCATGTGAAATAAATGTGACAACATTTCAACATGTGATATCATGAAACTACATGTGAAAAACTGACCTCACATCTCTTCTGTTTTCACAGAAAACTGCACATGTGAAATTGTACATTTCAAGTGTTTTTTGTAAGGGAAGTAATTAAATGGTATGGGGTTTTTAAGGTTAGTGGTACGCTATTCAGCAAACATGTGAATGATTACATTTCACATGATTACTTTGTGCTGACATTCAATATGACCCCACCTGGGATTTGAAGTCACAACCTCTGGATTGAGGGGTATGCTGAACTTTCTGCAGTGCCACGAAGTCTGTAGCGTTCTCAGAAGTCACCTACAGATTCATTACCTATAATACATCTCCGCACTTAGTTAATCTAATAGAGTTCAGCTGTTGATATACATTAAAAGTTGTTTCCACTCAGTAGCCGGTAATTTACTATAAAATAATAAGCACATCTAAAGTATCCTATAAGTTTAAATGTAATTGCAAGTGAGGAATGCCAAGTTAAATTGCAGGATGTGCCAAAAAAGTAGGCCACCCAAGTGCATTGCGTTTGACGTAAATATAGTGCATTTGGAAAGTATTCAGACACCTTGACTTTTTCCACATTTTGTTAGATTACAGCCTTATTCTAAAATGGATTAAAAAAATAATAATCCTCATCAACGTACACACATTAAAATAAAAAACAGAAACACCTTATTTACATAAGTAATCAGACCCTTTGCTATGAGACTTGAAATTGAGCTCAGGTGCATCCTGTTTTCATTGATCATCCTTGAGATGTTTCTACAACTTGATTGGAGTCCACCTGTGGCAAATTCAATTGATTAGACATGATTTGGAAAAGCACACACCTGTCTATATAAGGTCCCATAGTTGACAGTGCATGTCAGAGCAAAAACCAAGCCATGAGGTCGAAGAAATTTTCCGTAGAGCTCTGAGACAGGATTGTGTCGAGGCACAGATCCGGGGAAGGGTACCAAAAGAATTCTGCAGCATTGAAGGTCCCCAAGAACACAGTGGCCTCCGTCATTCTTAAATGGAAGAAGTTTGGAACCACCACCACTCTTCCTACAGCTGGCAGCCTGGCCAAACTAAGCAATCGGGGGAGAAGGGCCTTGGTCAGGGAGGTGACCAAGAACCCGATGGTCACTCTGACAGTGCTCCAGAGTTCCTCTGTGGAGATGAGAGAACCTTCCAGAAGGACAACCTCTGCAGCACTCCACCAATCAGTGGACGGAAGCCACTCCTCATTAAAAGGAACATGACAGCCCTCTTGGAGTTTGCCAAAAGGCAACTAAAGGACTCTCAATATTTTCCGGTCTGATGAAACCAAGATTGAACTCTTTGGCCTGAATGCCAAGCGTCATGTCTGGAGGAAACCTGGCACCATCCCTACGGTGAAGCATGGTAGTGGCAGCATCATGCTGTGGGGATGTTTTTCAGCGGCAGGGACTGGGAGACTAGTCAGGATCGAGGGAAAGATGAACGGAGAAAAATACAGAGAGATCCTTGATGAAAACCTGCTCCTGAGCGTGCAGGACCTCATACTGGGGCGACGGGTCACCTCCTAACAGGACAACGACCCTAAACACACAGCCAAGACATCGCAGGAGTGGCTTCGGTACAAGTCTCTGCATGTTCTTGAGTGGCCCAGCCAGAGCCCGGTCTTGAACCCGATCGAACCTCTCTGGAGAGACATGAAAATAGCTGTGCAGCAACGTTCCCCATCCATCCTGACAGAGCTTGAAAGGATCTGCAGAGAAGAATGGGGGAAACTCCCCAAATACAGGTGTGCCAAGCTTGTAGCGCCATACCCAAGAAGACTCAAGGCTGTAATCGCTGTGTAAATGTGATATTTCAGTTTTATATTTTAATACATTTGCAAAAAAATGTTTTGCTTTGCCATTGTCGCATATTGTGTGTAGATTGATGAGAAAAAACAACAATTTAATCAATTTTAGAATAAGGCTATAAAGTAACAAAATGTGGAAAAAGTCAAGGGGTCTGAATACTTTCAGAATGCAATGTATATAGCAAAACACTAATACAGTATTCTTTTACTGTGGAAATGTACAGTAAAATGACAAATATTTCCCCCAAAATGAACAGCAAACGCTAACAGTGAAATTGTATGTTATCACATGTTGAACCACATGATTTCACAAATCTTGTGGAACACTTTATGTGACATTTTACATGTGAAATCAAGTGTTTTTGGAGCACTTCATATTTAAAAAAAAGTGTTTCACGAGGTCACGTGTTTTTCACATGTGCAATTTCATGTGTTATCGCTGTTCAGCTAAAGTATGACCCCACCTGGGATTCAAACTCATAACCTCGGGGTTTGAGTTACACTGACCTTTCTGCTGCACAACAAAGTCTGAAGCTTTCCCATACACATTCATTACCTATAATACATCTCTGCACTTAGAAAATGAGTACCATCTGTACTGCTATTTTAGTTATCATTTATTCTGACTATTCTCTCATCATTGATTACATTTACTTATTTCAGCAATTTGAGGGTTTTCTGTCTAATGTTGGTGAGGCATATTATTCTGCTTTAATGTTACACCTGAATCACTATGATAAATATACTCGTTATTCTTGAGCGTATTTTTGACAAAGCTGAGATTTTAAGTCCAAAGTGTTGGAATACAGGCGAAATCAGTTATTGATACAGACATGGTGGCATAGCAGGAAGGTTGGAAGGATGTGAGTTTATATCCCAGGCAAGGATATGTTGAATCATAATTACTGTATAAATAGACATACACAATGTAATCATGTATGTCAATTGAAAACACTGTGTGATGTTCTAGGGACATCTTAATTACTCATCTTTGTTTGCATGGCATCACCTGTGAAATATTATCACATGTGAAGTGTTCCAAAACCACATGATTTGTCTTGTGAAATAAAATGTATTGATTTTCCACATGTGAAATCATATGTTTTTACCGTAGGGGAAAATCCATGAAGGGGGAATGAACGAGTGAAGGGGGAGGTTCTGTCCTCTTATCTTTTCAGTTTCAGTTTCAGCGGACTACCCACTTTGTCCCATGCCATGACAATGCTACAAATTAACAACAGACTTTCAGCATGCTTATAGAGAAGGGCACTCAACATGTACAGCACTGACACAAATGACTGATGATTGGTTGAAAGAAATTAAGAAAAAGATTGTGGGAGCTGTACTGTTAGATTTCAGTACAGCCTTTGATATTATTGACCATAACCTGTTGTTGAGAAAAGGTATGTGTTATGGCTTTTCAACCTCTGCCATATCGTGGATTCAGAGCTACAGATGAAGACAGAAGTTTACATACACCTTAACCAAGTACATTTAAACTCAGTTTTTCACAATTCCTGACAATTAATCCTAGTAAAAATTCCCAGTCTTAGGCCAGTTAGGATCACCACTTTATTTTCAGAATGTGAAATGTCAGAATAATAGTAGAGAGAATGATTTATTTCAGCTTTTATTTCTTTCATCACATTCCCAGTGAATCAGACGTTTACATACACTCAATTAGTATTTGGTAGCATTGCCTTTAAATTGTTTAATTTGGGTCAAACATTTCAGGTAGCCTTCCGCAAGCTTCCCACAATAAGTTGCGTGAATTTTGGCCCATTCCTCCTGACAGAGCTGCTGTAATTGAATCAGGTTACAAATCTGACTCAATTACTCGGCCTCCTTGCTTTCACATGCTTTTTCAGTTCTGCCCACAAATTTTCTATGGGATTGAGGTCAGGGCTTTGTGATGACCACTCCAATACTTTGGAAGTATGCTTGGGGTCATTGTCCATTTGGAAGACCCATTCGCGACCAAGCTTTAACTTCCTGACTGATGTCTTGAGATGTTGCTTCAATATATCCACATAATTTTCCTCCGTCATGATGCCATCTATTTTGTGAAGTGCACCAGTCCCTCCTGCAGCAAAGCACCCCCACAACATGATGTTGCCACCTCCGTGCTTCACGGTTGGGATGGTGTTCTACGGCTTGCAAGCCTCCCCCTTTTTCCTCCAAACATACCGATGGTCATTATGGCCAAAGAGTTCTATTTTTGTTTCATCAGACCAGAGGACATTTCTCCAAAAAGTACGATCTTTGTCCGCATGTGCAGTTGCAAACCGTAGTCTGGCTTTTTTATGCCGGTTTTGGAGCAGTGGCTTCTTCCTTGCTGAGCGGCCTTTCAGGTTATGTCGATATAGGACTCGTTTTACTGTGGATATAGATACTTTTGTACCTGTTTCCTCCAGCATCTTCACAAGGTCCTTTGCTGTTGTTCTGGGATTGATTTGCACTTTTTGCACCAAAGTACGTTCATCTCTAGGAGACAGAACGCGTATCCTTCTTGAGCGGTATGGCGGCTGCATGGTCCCATGGTGTTTATACTTGCATACTATTGTTTATACAGATGAACGTGGTACCTTCAGGCACTTGGAAATTGCTCCCAAGGATGAACCAGACTTGTGGAGGTCTACAATCTTTTTTCTGAGGTCTTGGCTGATTTCTTTTGATTTTCAAATGATGTCAAGCAAAGAGGCACTGAGTTTGAAGATAGGCCTTGAAATACATCCACAGGTACACCTCCAATTGACTCAAATTATGTCAATTAGCCTATCTGAATCTTCTAAAGCTATGACTGTCACATCCTGATCAGTAAAATGGGTTATTTGTTCTTATAGTTTGGTCAGGACGTGGCAGGGGGTATTTGTTTCATGTGGTTCAGGGTGTGTTTGTGTATGTGTTCATGTAGAGGGGGTATTTGGTTTATATGGTTTGGGGTGGTTGTTTATGTAGAGGGGTATTTGATTTATTAGTCCAGGGTTTTGGTTATTGTTCTATGTTAGTTTATTTCTATGTTCAGTCTAGGGTATTGTATTTCTATGTTTAGGTAATGGGGATTGGGGCCTTCAATTGGAGGCAGCTGTCTATCGTTACCTCTGATTGAAGGTCCTATATGTAGGTATGTGTTTGTCATGGGATTTTGGTGGGAGATTGTTGCTGTGTATAGCTTTGTGCCTTACCGGCCTGTTCTTTGTCGTCGTGTTTATTTTGGTTTTCCTTCTTTGTCCTTAAATAAAAGAAGATGAGTATACATTTTCCCGCTGCGTCTTGGTCTAAACCCTACGACACCCGTGACAATGACATCATTTGTTTTCCAAGCTGTTTAAAGGCACAGTCAACTTAGTGTATGTAAACTTCTGACCCACTGGAATTGTGATACAGTGAATTATAAGTGAAATAATCTGTCTGTAAAAAATTACTTCTGTCATGCACAAAGTAGATGTCCTAACCGACTTGCCAAAACTACAGTTTGTTAACAAGAAATGTGAGGAGTGGTTGAAAAATGAGTTTTAATGACTCCAACCTAAGGGTATGTAAACTTCCGACTTCAACTGAATATATCTAGGAGGTTTTCTTTAATGGAAGCTTCTCTAATGTCAAACATGTAAAGTGTGGTGTCCCGCAGGACAGCTCTCTAGGTCCTCTACTCTTTTCTATTTTTACCAATGACCTGCCCTGGCATTAAACAAAGCATGTGTGTCCATGTATGCTGATGGTTCAACCATATACACATCAGCAACCACAACTAATGAAGTCACTGAAACCCTTAACAAAGAGTTGCAGTCTGTTTTGGAATGGGTGGCTATTAATAAACTGGTCCTGAACATCTCTAAAACTAAGAGCATTGTATTTGGTACAAATCATTCTTTAAGATCTAGACCTCTGTCACGCTCTGTCCTAGGAGAGCTGTGTTTTTCTGTTTAATTAGGTCAGGGTGTGATAGATGGGTGGGCATTCTATGTTTTTGTTTTCTATGTTTTGGCCAGGTATGGTTTCCAATCAGAGGCAGCTGTCTATCGTTGTCTCTGATTGGAAGCCATACTTAGGCAGCCTGTTTTTCCTGTGTTGGTGTGGGTAGTTGTTTTCCGTTTTGTGAGTATCACCTGACGGAACTGTTGGCTGTCGTTTTGTTGTTTTTGTTTAAGTGTTATCATTAAAGTAAATATGAGCACTCTACACGCCGCGCCTTGGTCCCCTTTATACGACCCTCATTACAACCTCAGCTGAATCTGGTAATGAATGGTGTGGTTGTTGAACAAGTTGAGGAGACTAAATTACTTGGCGTTACCTTAGATTGTG
The DNA here is from genome assembly GCF_901001165.1 of Salmo trutta. Classification (NCBI taxonomy): domain Eukaryota; kingdom Metazoa; phylum Chordata; class Actinopteri; order Salmoniformes; family Salmonidae; genus Salmo; species Salmo trutta. The sequence continues at coordinate 33,405,293 of NC_042976.1, read as the reverse complement.
AACTGTCATGCTCCAAACATATAGTTGATTCAATGGTTGTAAAGATGGGGAGAGGTCTGTCCATAATAAAGAGATGCTCTGCTTTTTTGACACCACACTCCACAAAGCAGGTCCTGTATGCTAGTTTTATCTTATCTTGATTAATGTCCAGCCGTGTGGTCAAGTGCTGCAAAGAAATACCTAGTTAAGCTGCAGCTGGCCCAGAACAGAGTGGCACGTCTTTCTCTTCATTGTAATCAGAGGGCTAATAGTAATACCAGTCTCTCTTGGCTAAGAGTTGAGGAAAGACTGACTGTGTCACTTCTTGTTTTTATAAGAAACATTAATGTGTTGGAAATTCTTAATTGTTTGCATAGTCAACTTACACACAGCACTGACACACACATTTACCCCACCAGACATGCCACCAGGGGTCTTTTCACAGTCCCCAAGTCCAGAACAAATTCAAGGAAATGTAGAGTATTATACAGAGCCATGAGTGCATGGAACTCCCTTCCATCTTATATAGCACATGTGTTTGATAGATGCACACACACACTGCTGTTCATGTTTTTAAATGTATGTCAATTGTAAAACATTTGGTCTGTAATGTATTTTTCATTATGTGTTGGACCCCAGTAAGACTAGCTGTCGCCATCGGCATCAGCTAATGGGGATCCTAATAAAACAAATCAAATGACCATGACATTCTTAGGGTCTGGGGCAGCCTGTTTGCTGGTCGTCACTGGCCTCGGGGGATTGTGTGTGGGAGGGGGAGCAACAGGTTAATCGGCAGATTGGTTGAAATCAGAGCCTTCATCTATGTCACTGATCTATTTCCCTGGTCCGGGGGATAACTGAACAATTCGCTAATCAACCATCCAATCCCCCGCCTCTTAAACAGGGAACAAAGAGATCCCAATCCATCCCTCTTACACACACACATGCTCACACACACACGTGCGCAGCACACAAACACACAAAATCTCCCTCTGTAACACGGGCACAGAAAGAGTGTATGACATCACCCAGGGCATTATCGGGTCTTCACTGTCTGCTTTCACACGTACTAAAATATTAGCCTCCCGAGTCACACACACAATCCTGCCCGCTGCCGCCAAACGCCACCCGCTAAAACAAAGGCTGACATTGCTGGGAGGGAGGGGGTGAAAAGGGGGGGGAAGGGGGAGGCTTGAGCGCATACTTGGCCTTTTATGCCTCCCGAAACAGAGTGTGAGAAGAGACAATACTCCTCACCCCCTCTCTCCCATCGCACCATGTAATGCAGTAACCGGACCAAAGACAAAGTTACCAGGACATAGAAAAGAGCGAGAGAGAGAAAGAGAGAACAAGAGAGAGAGGGGAGAAAGACAATGAAGGGAAGTGAGAGAGAGAAAGAAAGAAAGAAAGACAGGGAAGAGAGAGAGGAGGGTGAGAGAAAGAGAAAGAGAAAAAACAAGTAGAAATGGGAAGAAAGAGAGAGAAAGAGACACACACACAGGGAGAGAGACACAGAGAGAGAGAAGACAGAGAAAGAGAGAGAGTCTATAGGACCTGTGACTCAGATGTCAGTATAGCTGCTATGTGACCCTGACCTGATAATCCAGTTAAGAGCGGTGATGAGACAAGAAGACCTCCCCCACACCCACACACCCCTGGCCCCTCAACCCCTACCCCTCTCTCTTCATCTCCCAGTAGCCTGTGACAACATGCTCATTGCCACCCAACTTTATCCATCTATTTCATCTCTCGAAACACTGTGAGGAGGGACAATACTCCTCACCCCCTCTCTCCCATTGCACCAGGTAAAAAAGGCCTAGGCCATAGTCTAAGTTTAGACCCTAGAAGTTACCAGGACATAAAAAAGGCCTAGGCCATAGTCTAAGTTTAGGCCCTAGAAGTTACCAGGACATAAAAAAGGCTTAGGCCATAGTCTAAGTTTAGACCCTAGAAGTTACCAGGACATAAAAAAGGCTTAGGCCATAGTCTAAGTTTAGGCCCTAGAAGTTACCAGGACCCAGCAGGTTACTCTTTGGTGTGACCTGGGAAGTAGGGATGGAGAAGACAGGAGAAGACAGCTGAGTGGGGAGTCTTTCCTCGTTCTACTAAATAAGTGTGTAATGTCATCCTATCCTTGTTTAACTTTACTGTAGTCCTGCTCCCTCCCTCCACTGACTGTAAAACACTGTAAAAACCCATGCGCCAGAAAAGGTCCTAAAAGTCTCTGAGGTTAAAAGGTCTCCTGTGAACCTGTGAGTATGCACCTGCGTGCGCGTGTGTGTTGGCTACATGTGCGAACAGAGGAATGCTTGCTTGATGCTGCCAGGGCCAATATTGTAAGGACTGAATTGTTACAGACCCCAGTGAACGATAGGGAAAAGTTTCCCAGTATGTGTGTTTAATGACAGACACTTTAACAGGAGATATGCAACAAGCACAAGGACATTCTGTGTTCAAGCTGATTCTCACTGACACCTTGCCCTCCAACAGTGGATAGGTCAAAGGTCGAGGCATAGGCTAATCTATCTGACATATAATCTGACATACAGCCATGCATGTAGAATATGCAGGTAACTAGTTACAGAAAGATTAGATTACAACCTGAAGAAGACATTTTCTTTGTGGTGGCCATTAAAAAACAATGATGTTTCAACCAGCATTCAACCTGACCATGGTATCACAAAACAACCAATTTTGCCCTTAGGGTAACTGTATTAACATTCAATTCAACAGGCCCCTGTTGGAGAAGAGATGACGATGCTTTTAGTTTAATGCACTTCTAACGAGAGATGAAGAGAAAGTTGAAGAGACTTTAGGAGACTGGTTCATTATCCCTTCATTCCTGTGATTCCTCAGTACCTATAGGTGTTGGCACGCAGAGCAAGGCGGGAGGGATAGGGAGGGGTGGAGGGGTAGGATTAAAAAGCCGACTTTCAAATGGTCAACCGATGACCCAGGTGCACATGGGGAAATAGTTACTCTCTCTATCTCTCTCTGAATCTCTCTCCCTCCCTCCTCTCTTTCAGAATATCTCTTTCTTCTTCGTTGTCTCGCTCTGAAGATCTCGTCTCTCGGGACATCTGCATGAACTGCTGTGTGGAGATAAGGTTTGATGTGTACGTGTGCGTGTGCATGTGTTCTTGTGCGTGGGCCTGTGTGTCTGTGTGCATCAATGATAATCAGCTCAACTCAGAGAAAATGCTCAAAGAAAATAAGTCAAAATGCCATACTTCTTCATACAATTCTCCCTTTCTTTGATATCATCCATTTACTACCTCTGCCTAAAAGGTTCTGAACACTTGTTCAGCAGAAGTCTATTCCCCAACGCTCAGCCATACCTGGTACAGTCATCAAACATACACACATGCGTGCACACACACACGCACGTGCGCACACTCACACACAGACACACACAGGTTATCTTTGGCAGGGAACATACATTATTCTAACTGCTAAAATGAAGAGAAGTTATTCTACACCGGCTGTAAATTAGTTCTAGGGGACTATTTTCATTCGGACTCTAATTCCCGGCGGAACTCATTTTGGAGGCAAACAGGCCTGTTTTTCTGTTGCGCACCGATCAACATAAATCTCCCAAAATTATGGGGCCTTTCCCTTTTTTCATGTAGCTTGAAACAAGGCTGGAAATGAATCTCCTAAATGAAGACTGAATGTGTTTCTCACGCAATAACACCAAGAGGCTCTGGACAAGCCTCCGGGCCTACTGCTGCTGCTGGGACTTAAGGTAAGAGAAGAACAGACAGATCCAGTGAATAGAGAGAGAGAGAGAGAGAGAGAGAGAGAGAGAGAGGATAAAAGACAAGGAGAAACAGGGGAAGAGAAAGAAAAAAAGGGAGAGAGAGAGAGAGAGAAAATACAGAGTTGGTAAATCCTTAGGATCTGTGAATCAAGTGTCAGTATAGCTGCTATGTGACCCTGACCTGATAATCCAGTTATGAGAGGTGATGAGTCAAGAAGCACCCCCCCACCCCTCCCCCCCACCCACCCACCCCCCACCCCTCCCCCCACCCATCTTTACTGCAGACAAACAGGAACGAGACACTTTGGAGTACAATGCCTTTATTCAATGTGGCACTGAGATTGAAATGGATTGAAATGAAATGCATTTTAGGTGGAAGGGAAATCATTTCCAGAGTATAAAAGACCCCTGTTGTAAATCAACCTGCCCCAATCCATCTATTGTGTGTCCATTCAAGGCCACCATAGACCTGCTGACCACTGCCGTTCCCCACGTCACCATTGGAAGACCGGAGGCAAACATGAAATTGTATTCTGGTTTTAGTGGAGGCCATGTCACGACGATTTCAGTGCTGAGACGGTTTTCCAGTCAGTGCGTTGTCAGAGAGCAGCTGATGAAACACACTGTCAACCATTCTGACAGTACATCTCCTCTAGGCTTCAACACAAACAGGATACACACGGACACACACACACACACACTAATGCACAAAGTAACACACACAAGCGCACAAACATACATAAGCTCACACACACACACACGCATAGGAGCACACATATACACATCTCCATCCTCCTCTTCCTCCATCCTCCTCCTCCTCCCTGTTCTAACACACCATCCACAGTACTGCACACTCTCTCAGAGTTAAATAACTTCATGTGTGATTTACATTGGCTTTTCGCTGTAATGGAACAACATGACGTATATTTTGATATATCAGCTAGACTCATTTAATCTATGTCACCACCTTTCGCTCACACAAGCCTCCAATGCCAAAAAGTGACACACAGATTTCCCTCCAGTGAATCATTTGTATTCTGTTTTCCACTGAGAATTACTGAGGTGATCCTTTAAAACCACTGAAACCATTACAACTGTTTTTCAAATAGAAGTACACTTGCTTGGATCTCTCCAAGGTGTCGGTTGGTGAGGTGTAACTTTCCACTCCAAATCACTCCTGTCAGAGAGAGGTGAGGGGATGTTTGTGTGTGTGTGTGTTTGTGCGTATGCGTGTGTTTTTGTGCGTGTGTGTGTGAGGAGGACAGAAGGTGAGACATTTTTGGCGTTAGCTAAGGTCTTTCAGGTATAATTGTGTTTCTTATTAAATGCTTGACCCCCCCTAAGCCCTACTTAGTGTGCCCTACTTAGTGTGCCCTACTTAGTGAGCGAGGCTCGCCCCCTTATTTCCCCCGAGAGTTTAGACTCTGCATACCAGGCTGTCTGTCTGTCTGTGATATGAATGATTATCTCAGCATATGTTATTAGACACACACAGCTTGTATTATAATACTCACTCAGTCATCCTTGACTAGGCTTGGTTGTTATTCTCAGATTGTCTCAGGCGCCTGTTGTTTAAAACACGTTGAATACTTTTTGTTACAACATGTTTTTTCTCTTCATCTTCGGTGTCTCCAATGGTGAAAGAATGCGTCTCTAATACAAGTCCCTAAAGACACTGGAATCCAAAGATGACATATTTCTCTTTCCGCTCTCTCTCTCTCTCTCTCTCTCTCTCTCTCTCTCTCTCTCTCTCTTCTCTCTCTCTCTCTCTCTCTCTCTCTCTCTCTCTCCTCTCTCTCTCTCTCTCTCTCTCTCTCTCTCTCTTCTCTCTCTTCTCTCTCCACTCCTCTCCCGTTCACTCCCTCCCCCTACCTCTCTCTCAATCCTCGTCTTCCTCTCTTCATTCTCCTCCTCTCTCTCTCCTCCTCCTCAATCGAATTCAATGGCTTTTTGGATGGAAACGTGTTTCATTGCAAAGCAAGTGAATAGATACACAAATTTAGAAACACAAAAACATTGCCAACCACTGATAAATTTCCTATCAAGAAATAAAATAAGTATATTGACTTCTCTTTGTTCTCTTGATACTCCAAATGCCTTCAAAAGATGGAGAGTCTATAGGACCTGTGACTCAGATGTCAGTATAGCTGCTATGTGACCCTGACCTGATAATCCAGTTAAGAGCGGTGATGAGACAAGAAGACCTCCCCACACCCACACACCCCTGGCCCACTCAAACCCCTACCCCTCTCTCTTCATCTCCCAGTAGCCTGTGGACAACTTGCTCATTGCCACCCAACTTTATCCATCTATTTTCATCCTCTCGAACACTGTGAGGAGGGACAATACTCCTCACCCCCTCTCTCCCATTGCACCAGGTAAAAAGGCCTAGGCCATAGTCTAAGTTTAGACCCTAGAAGTACCAGGACATAAAAAAGGCCTAGGCCATAGTCTAAGTTTAGGCCCTAGAAGTTACCCAGGACATTAAAAAAGGCTTAGGCCATAGTCTACGTTTAGACCCTAGAAGTTACCAGGACATAAAAAGGCTTAGGCCATCGTCTAAGTTTAGGCCCTAGAAGTTACCAGGACCAGCAGGTTACTCTTTGTGTGACCTGGGAAGTAGGGATGGAGAAGACAGGAGAAGACAGCTGAGTGGGGAGTCTTTCCTCGTTCTACTAAATAAGTGTGTAATGTCATCCTATCCTTGTTTACTTTACTGTAGTCCTGCTCCCTCCCTCCACTGACTGTAAAACACTGTAAAACCCATGCGCCAGAAAAGGTCCTAAAAGTCTCTGAGGTTAAAAGGTCTCCTGTGAACCTGTGAGTATGCACCTGCGTGCGCGTGTGTGTTGGCTACATGTGCGAACAGAGGAATGCTTGCTTGATGCTGCCAGGGCCAATATTGTAAGGACTGAATTGTTACAGACCCCAGTGAACGATAGGGAAAAGTTTCCCAGTATGTGTGTTTAATGGACAGACACTTTAACAGGAGATATGCAACAAGCACAAGGACATTCTGTGTTCAAGCTGATTCTCACTGACACCTTGCCCTCCAACAGTGGATAGGTCAAAGGTCGAGGCATAGGCTAATCTATCTGACATATAATCTGACATACAGCCATGCATGTAGAATATGCAGGTAACTAGTTACAGAAAGATTAGATTACAACCTGAAGAAGACATTTCTTTGTGGTGGCCATTAAAAAACAATGATGTTTCAACCAGCATTCAACCTGACCATGGTATCACAAAACAACCAATTTTGCCCTTAGGGTAACTGTATTAACATTCAATTCAACAGGCCCCTGTTGGAGAAGAGATGACGATGCTTTTAGTTTAATGCACTTCTAACGAGAGATGAAGAGAAAGTTGAAGAGACTTTAGGAGACTGGTTCATATCCCTTCATTCCTGTGATTCCTCAGTACCTATAGGTGTTGGCACGCAGAGCAAGGCGGGAGGGATAGGGAGGGGTGGAGGGGTAGGATTAAAAAGCCGACTTTCAAATGGTCAACCGATGACCCAGGTGCACATGGGGAAATAGTTACTCTCTCTATCTCTCTCTGAATCTCTCTCCCTCCCTCCTCTCTTTCAGAATATCTCTTTCTTCTTCGTTGTCCTCGCTCTGAAGATCTCGTCTCTCGGGACATCTGCATGAACTGCTGTGTGGAGATAAGGTTTGATGTGTACGTGTGCGTGTGCATGTGTTCTTGTGCGTGGGCCTGTGTGTCTGTGTGCATCAATGATAATCAGCTCAACTCAGAGAAAATGCTCAAAGAAAATAAGTCAAAATGCCATACTTCTTCATACAATTCTCCCTTCTTTGATATCATCCATTTACTACCTCTGCCTAAAAGGTTCTGAACACTTGTTCAGCAGAAGTCTATTCCCCAACGCTCAGCCATACCTGGTACAGTCATCAAACATACACACATGCGTGCACACACACACGCACGTGCGCACACTCACACACAGACACACACAGGTTATCTTTGGCAGGGAACATACATTATTCTAACTGCTAAAATGAAGAGAAGTTATTCTACACCGGCTGTAAATTAGTTCTAGGGGACTATTTTCATTCGGACTCTAATTCCCGGCGGAACTCATTTTGGAGGCAAACAGGCCTGTTTTTCTGTTGCGCACCGATCAACATAAATCTCCCAAAAATTATGGGCCTTTCCCTTTTTTCATGTAGCTTGAAACAAGGCTGGAAATGAATCTCCTAAATGAAGACTGAATGTGTTTCTCACGCAATAACACCAAGAGGCTCTGGACAAGCCTCCGGGCCCTACTGCTGCTGCTGGGACTTAAGGTAAGAGAAGAAACAGACAGATCCAGTGAATAGAGAGAGAGAGAGACGAGAGAGAGAGAGAGAGAGAAGAGGATAAAAGACAAGGAGAAACAGGGGAAGAGAAAGAAAAAAAGGGAGAGAGAGAGAGAGAGAAAATACAGAGTTGGTAAATCCTTAGGATCTGTGAATCAAGTGTCAGTATAGCTGCTATGTGGACCCTGACCTGATAATCCAGTTATGAGAGGTGATGAGTCAAGAAGCACCCCCCACCCCCCCCCCCCACCCACCCACCCCCCACCCTCCCCCCACCCATCTTTACTGCAGACAAACAGGAACGAGACACTTTGGAGTACAATGCCTTTATTCAATGTGGCACTGAGATTGAAATGGATTGAAATGAAATGCATTTTAGGTGGAAGGGAAATCATTTCCAGAGTATAAAAGACCCCTGTTGTAAATCAACCTGCCCCAATCCATCTATTGTGTGTCCATTCAAGGCCACCATAGACCTGCTGACCACTGCCGTTCCCCACGTCACCATTGGAAGACCGGAGGCAAACATGAAATTGTATTCTGGTTTTAGTGGAGGCCATGTCACGACGATTTCAGTGCTGAGACGGTTTTCCAGTCAGTGCGTTGTCAGAGAGCAGCTGATGAAACACACTGTCAACCATTCTGACAGTACATCTCCTCTAGGCTTCAACACAAACAGGATACACACGGACACACACACACACACACTAATGCACAAAGTAACACACACAAGCGCACCAAACATACATAAGCTCACACACACACACACGCATAGGAGCAACATATACACATCTCCATCCTCCTCTTCCTCCATCCTCCTCCTCCTCCCTGTTCTAACACACCATCCACAGTACTGCACACTCTCTCAGAGTTAAATAACTTCATGTGTGATTTACATTGGCTTTTCGCTGTAATGGAACAACATGACGTATATTTTGATATATCAGCTAGACTCATTTAATCTATGTCACCACCTTTCGCTCACACAAGCCTCCAATGCCAAAAAGTGACACACAGATTTCCCTCCAGTGAATCATTTGTATTCTGTTTTCCACTGAGAATTACTGAGGTGATCCTTTAAAACCACTGAAACCATTACAACTGTTTTTCAAATAGAAGTACACTTGCTTGGATCTCTCCAAGGTGTCGGTTGGTGAGGTGTAACTTTCCACTCCAAATCACTCCTGTCAGAGAGAGGTGAGGGGATGTTTGTGTGTGTGTGTGTTTGTGCGTATGCGTGTGTTTTTGTGCGTGTGTGTGTGAGGAGGACAGAAGGTGAGACATTTTTGGCGTTAGCTAAGGTCTTTCAGGTATAATTGTGTTTCTTATTAATGCTTGACCCCCCCCTAAGCCCTACTTAGTGTGCCCTACTTAGTGTGCCCTACTTAGTGAGCGAGGCTCGCCCCCTTATTTCCCCCGAGAGTTTAGACTCTGCATACCAGGCTGTCTGTCTGTCTGTGATATGAATGATTATCTCAGCCATATGTTATTAGACACACACAGCTTGTATTATAATACTCACTCAGTCCTCCTTGACTAGGCTTGGTTGTTATTCTCAGATTGTCTCAGGCGCCTGTTGTTTTAAAACACGTTGAATACTTTTTGTTACAACATGTTTTTTTTCTCTTCATCTTCGGTGTCTCCCCATGGTTGCAAGAATGCGTCTCTAACTACCAGTCCCTAAGCCACTGGAATCCAAGCTGACATATTTCTCTTTCGCTCTCTCTCTCTCTCTCTCTCTCTCTCTCTCTCTCTCTCTCTCTATCTCTCTCTCTCTCTCTCTCTCTCTCTCTCTCTCTCTCTCTCTCTCTCTCTCTCTCTCTCTCTCTCTCTCTCTCTCTCTCTCTCTCTCTCTCTCTCTCACTCTCAATTGGAATTCAAAGGGGCTTTATTGGCATGGTAAACGTGTTTACATTGTCAAAGCAAGTGAAATAAAGAATACACAAAAGTGAGAAGACACAAAACAACATTAAAAACAACTAACAGTAAATATTGCACTCAAAAAGTTTAAAAATAAGTATATTTCTCTCTCTCTCTCTCTCTCTACTCTAAACTTGGTCTTTGTGGATGGGATCCATACCTCATTTAACAGATTACATTCTCAACACTGATGCCAGTATTCCTAGTCATATGATATTGATCTTCTCTTTGTGTCTCAAATTGTGTAAAAATGTCACAAATGCCTTCAGAAAAGAGACATGAAAGATGTAATATTTTTGGCAGCGTCTGTGTCCGCGTTGGGAGAAGGTATGACTACTACCGTTTCTCACTAACGATGGTCTCTGCTTCAAAATGGCTCATTACATTTTATCCTTCCTCATCCTGTATCTGTCACCCATCTTATGTTATTGTCTTATTGTCTTCAGGCTGTCTATCTCCCTGTCAAGACAGTTTAGGACAGGAAAATAAACCCCCCAAAAAACATGATCTTTACAATAAGAACCTGGTAAAATTGCAGGGAGGGTACTGACATACCAAACACATGAAACCTACAGTAGCTTCCCTTTTTTCAGTTGTTTGTCAAATTAGAGGATGATCCTATTCTTCATTTCACTCTGACTTGTGACCAGAGGCTTCTACCAGTACATCCAGCAGAGGTAAGTTACAGTGCACCCCCCAGCCCCGCTTCTCTCCCTCCCCCTCCCCTCATCACCTCAACCCCCTGGTGTCCTATCGAGGGTGGAAGCCTGTGAAGAGGAAGGCAGAGGACCAGTTGTTTTTAAATAAGCTAATTCTGCTAACAGTTTTATAACTCCAACCTCATAAAACTGGCCCAGGCTTTTGGTCAGCTCTCTGATGGTGCAAGCAGAGCACAGCAGTCCGGACCTGGAATACCAATTTGCCTTGCGGGAGCGTGTCGGTGTGTCAGCTGGTGTGTGTGTGTGTGTGTGTGTGTGTGTGATGTATGTATGCTGTGTCACGTTCCACATCTGACAACCATCCTCCAATGCATAGCATCCAACCCCTTCACTTTCTGTTTCCCCCGTAAAATAGGGAGAGTGTGAGAAAGAGAGAGATAAATAGAAAGAAAGAGATAGGTAGGCAGAGAGAATAACAGAGGAAGGGTTAGAGAGAGCGAGAGAGACAGAGAGGGAGAGAGAGAATGAGTGAGTGACTGGGTGAGCAGAACAAGAGGAAGGGAGGGCGAGCAGAGAGAGACAGAGTGAGCGAATGAACGAGCGAGGGGGAGAGCAGAGCTCACACGATCAGTCAGCGCAAGTCTGTGTGAGAGAGACGAAGAGAGAAGGGGAGCAAGTGAAAGAGGGGACAGAGGTATTGAAAAGAGATTGTAGAAAGGAGACTCCGCTGGCTGTGTCCGATCCAGAGCAGCTGTTGGATATTCCTGTTCTTCTGTCTGCGGTGGCCAGTTGAAGGTAAGACCACCATGGACCACTAGAGATCTGGAGGTGACCCAGGACTCCTCTCACTCGCAACCCAGGATCTGTTCACCTTCTCTGGATTTGAGGCTTACGATCACTGGGTGTCCTCCGCACTTTGGTTTATTGTTAAAAACTGTAATTCCATCATAATCTGCATTTATGGGGGGTGATAAGCAGTGTAATGTTCAAACTGAATGTAGGCTGGTTGATACTTTGGTTTAAAGCATTTTTTCTGTATTTTTTTATTTGTGAAGTTAAGCATGGGGGCTTCACTTAGCCATTTACTCTGCAGATAGACAGAATAAGTATGATATCACATTTTCCATGGAAAGGTATATTACCGATAACCAATTCATGTTCAAACTGAAAGTAGCATAATTACAACACAGCATTGGTTAACTGGTTGCCTCAGCTTATAATGTACTACACAGGTACATGGTACTGTCATACCATCCATCAATAGGTAGACTATATATAATAGCAGTATGTTCAGAACCAATAAAGGGTGGTCGAGGCATTGGTTTAGATGCTGCCTGCCTGCGTCAGCTCATTGCCTAGTCATCCAGCCATGTACTATCTCAGGTATGTACTGTCTCCAACTCTGCTGAGGTATTTCTATCCTATGTGCCCAGGCACTGTTCTGGTTAAAGGCATACCGTAACACAGTCTGACCCTGCCACTTTGTTTGGAAAGCTGAGGGATGGGGCTGAGGATCGACGCATCAACCTAAATGAAATGTTTTGAAACCATACGTTGTTTGTTTCCAAAGACTTATTGCACGAAATGAAGCCCTACATTTTGGGTAATGACATAGCGTTTACATTCTACAAGAATCAATGGGTGTATATGACTCATAAAAACCACCAGAAATCAGATTCAGCCTTTAAGGACTGTGATGATGACATAGTGGACTGGTATGTGGTATACTACAACCACTCACATGGGTAGATCTTGTAATACAAGCTATGTAATGTTGTTGGAAGTATTTTATTAC